>NC_089722.1:41104196-41379196 GCF_035083965.1 Branchiostoma lanceolatum
AAATTCAACGTTTTAGTTACTAGAAGAACTTTTTTTTTTACTTTAAAAAACACGCACAATCGCATTTTTTGCCAATTTGGTTCTAAGCTGAAGGAATTTCAGACCACTTTGGTTTAAACCTCCTTGGTTTTATATAGCGGAGCCTGAAAAGCAGTGCCGTATATGGTCATATCCTAGTTTTAAGAATATTTGAAATTTGCATCGCTGATAATCTTTTTCATTTCAATAATGTTTCGATTAGGATACAACAAATTCATCCTCCTACGTTGTTTTTGAAGGAAAGTTCAACAAACCATCAAACGTGAAATGATCCGCACGTGACGACGAATCAGCAGCTTTCGAATCGGAGGTTCGCAAACCAGCAGCTATTTTCACTACGCTACATGTGCTGATGGCGGCAGATTGAAACTGAATGACTTCCGAAGAATTTGGTGGAAAATTGAGTTCTCCTGTCTGTTATAAGCGAACATAGGAAATTAAGATGACGGCGAAGCCCCACTGGTTTATGCAAGAGGTAAGTTGCAGTGTTTTTATGGACAGAATACTCGGAACCTGTTGTATTATAGTTTGCCCCCCTCCCACTCCTCGTACAATTTTACTTTATCATAATAATAATATCAGGTGTATTTGCAGCCAGTGCCACAGGCAGGTACCCAATGTGTAGGGTAATGAGGCTGTTTTAACGTGTTCGAGGCACCTCCTCGAGCACGGGACCCCCGTTTTACGTCCCTCCCGGAAGACGATTTCGTGGAAAGCTTCGTGAGGCTACAGCAATCCGGACGTCCTTGGTTGGTCCCCCATCCAAGCACTGTCCGGACCGTGCGTTGCTTAACTTCCGAGATCGAGGGATCGGGTGTATCCAACGCGCCACGCGGCCGTAGCTCATATTAAAGATATTCGTATAACGTCGTTATAAGAAATGTATCTGCAAAGCCTTGTATGTATATTGATTGTAAACTATTATGAACCAGAGAGTTTAAAAAAAGATGTACTGTCCATGTTGAACTTGAAGCAAGGTTATGGTGACATGTCTCCAGCCGGTGTGAGTCTGTGTCAGTGTGTGTCAGTCACAGCAAGACGGATTTGATAAAACCTCTTTGGTCACAGTGTGTGTGTGTCACAGCCTGAGTGTGTGTGTGTGTGTGTGTTACTCTTGTGTCACTGTGTGTGAGCGACTCTTTGTGTGCGTGTGTGTGTGTGTGCGTGCGTGTGTGTGTGCAGATATTTGTGCGTATCTTCTGCCATCTCTGATTTTTTGCACTGAGACTGCAAGGTTTACAAAGCGTTATGGATAGTGTTGTGAAGTCTAACTGTTGACTGGGCCATACCACCTGTTCCCTGCCCACAGGTGTTCCTGTTTCGCACCATTGCCAGCCAGCTGTGGGCCGTACTACTGGTGCCGGCGGGGGTGTATGGCCTTCTACTCACAACCCAGGTGGACCTGCTGCATCCATGGCGCTGGATCATCGGTAATTTGTTTATCAAGTTACTCACTAATTCACTCTAACTCTCACTCACTCACTCACTCACTCGCCGCGGGATCATTGGTAATTTGTTTATCAAGTCACTCACTAATTCACTCTCTCACTCACTCACTCACTCACTCACTCACTCACTCGCCGCGGGATCATTGGTAATTTGTTTATCAACTCACTCACTCACTCACTCACTCACTCACTCACTCACTCACTCACTCACTCACTCACTCACTCACTCACTCACTCACTCACTCCATTCCTGTCTTTTCTACCAAGAAAGAATTCTTAAACATTAAGATTTAAACAATAAAACAAAATATTCAAAAGATTAGTTTAGATGTAGGAGTAATAAAAGGGATATGCTCCAGTACATTACGAATTTACCTTAAAATATTTCTAGACAGCTACTCTCTCAGGATTAGCTGTTGTTATTGTTCTTGACTTGTTGTTGTTTATGTTGCAGGTTGTTTGTTTAAAGCGGTGTCTCCATACAACTGGGGTTACCTCCTGCTGCTGTGGGCGGCGGTGGTGGTGGGAGGGACCAGTCACGCCAGACACCTCACAGGTAGGGATGGCAATTGCTTATAGCTGTTGTTATGATAGTGGCGTCTGTGTGGCATAGTGGCAGAGCATCCGGCTATGAACCAATGAGACCCAGGTTCAATCCCCAGTGGAGTACCCAGACATGTCCGGACATGCACCCAGACGTTGTGCCCTTGGGAAAGGCACTTAACACATATTTCTCATGTCCTAAGCCCAGCAGTAGGGTTTGGGTTGGCGTTAGGAAGGGCATCCAGCCGTAAAAACTCTTGCTACAAAAAAGTTATATCTTATCCAAGGATATGATATAGAATGTCATTGATTTTATCAGCGCATTTGCAGTTAAATTGATTTTTTTGCTAAGCAGGGAACTGTCAAAACTCTGTACCTGGGATATCAAACATATCTGACAATCTGCTTTTGAAGTTCTGTGACAATTACTGAATTAGATTTGTGTCATAACATTCTAACATGCATCTTTTGAAATTCTTTTCCTCCAGTGTCTCCCAAGATCCCCCAGACAAGACTGGCCAGGCTGGTCCAGCTGCTGAGCCCCTCCAGCTTGGTGCATGCTGGGATGCATGTCGTTATGGCGATGGTGATGTCATACTGTGCAGCAGCCCTGATTGGTCCACAGTTTTCCTCCCTGTCGCTGCCATGTCAAGGGTCAGACCAGAACTTGGGGTCAGTCTTGACTTTATTCCTCAGGAGAGGAGGTTATGTGTTTATCACTGTTTGTTTATTTATTTGTTTGTGCATGATTTGAAAAAGATCTGGATTGATATATATTTTGTTCTTGAATCGATTTGGACTAGAACTAGAGAGGAGCACTAAACTTTGAGAAAGGACTGGCCACCGATAGAAACATTTTTGAAAGGATCCTTGACCATATTATATTGCAAGATGGCAAGTCCCCCTACCAGCTTTTCTGCAAACTGCAGATAACAAAGATGTAGATAGTAGCTAGTAGTAATAATATTTGCCAGAGAAGAATTAATTGCCCTGTTTCATGTTTGTATTCTTTGAGTAGATCCTTACTTTAGGATGACTATTGGCTTATCACAATCTATAACCTTGTCTTTGGTTATTGATTTTTATCCTGGTGTATAATGTTTTCTGCAGGGACAATGTTGGACCCCTTCACTGCCTGAATGAGAAGAGTGTTTTTGTGGTATTTTCTGGAGCCTTTCTGGTAAGGAGCTGTTGTTCTAGCCACTGTGATTCCTTCAGTACCAGTTAAACTTGTAACGGTCTAACAGGCTAACATTTAGCTTTTAGGTACGTAAGACGCTGGACGTAAAGATATTTCATTGTTTTGTATAAAAGAGAGAGATATGGCTAAGGATCATACTTATCTCGTTCTTGATTGCTCATGAGAACTGACTTTGGCGTAATACACCTTGACATGTGGACATGACCCAAACTGGACGATAACTGGTAGCGCATGATAATTGGACACGTTCCGTTACACGTTAAGTGCTGTCAATTGTACTCAAATTGTTTTTTCTTGTTTTTCTTCTTTTCCTCCCATGGCAGGGCCTATGTTACAGCGTGCAGTACTTCCTACATAGCAGACACCGGCTACAGTTCCCTCTTATTCAGGTGAGGCTGGATTTTCTAACAGAAAAATGTCTGTGTTTTTTTTGGAAAAAAAGTGTGAAGACTAGCCGACTGCTGCCTACTCCTGTGTCAGGGACCACAGCAGTAGTAAAATCTATAGTAATACTGAAAACTGACTGACTGAACACTTGCGGCTAGATGTGCAAATGTTAGGTGTGACAGGTTGTTCAGTCTAATATATTGTAAATGCAATTTAATTTCGCAGCGGCTTAATGTTCATGTTTTTTACCTCTTCACCGCGAATCTAAAACCACTGCAAAAAAGCTTGTTCTGCCTGCCTTCTGCCTTGTTTCAACCACTAACTAAGAAACAGTGCGAATGCTCTGGACATTTTCTCCCTAATAGTATGGTGAAATTAAATCACAGCGAACTAAAATACATTTACAGTAACCAGCTACTACTGCCTCTTGCCCTGAAAGCTGGTTTGTTGTGCTGAAGTTAAGGGTGTTTATACTGATACAGATGAATCTTCATCCTGCGTTCCTTTCCAGCAAGCCAAGTTTTTCCGAGTGCGGACCCTCCTTCCCCAGCTGGTGATTGACTCCGCCTACCGAGTCACACGACTCTTACCAGCGTACTACCTTGGATATTATCTACTAGGTGAGTAGAGCTGGGAATACTGCCTGCATATACTCAAGATATTAGTGCCGGTAAAGTTGTAGGTGTGTAGGACTGGTATTTGAAACTAACCTACACCAGTCCATGTACTGGTTATAGGAGTTGTGGATTTTTGTTTTCTAATTGACTAACAACCAATCAACCCACTACCATGCATGTCTTTGTTTTTGTATTTACTTAAGTTTGTTCATCACCCTCTTTAGGTCACGATGTAAAGACTTGGATGTGTGCTCTGCTACAACTGAACCCAAGGTATGTGAAGAAAGTACAGTCAAACCAGCCCAAGAAGACCGCTCAGAGGACAGATCAGATCTGGTCCATGTGGACAGATGGGCCCTATAGACAGGATTCTTACTGCTTGTGTCAATGGGGAAATTTATCTAAGGGAACACCAAAAAGTGACAGGTCACACTGGTGAGGTGGTATTTATGTAGATGTGGTCACTTATACAGGTTTGACTGTACAGTTTTTTGAAGCAGTAATACTCTGCCAAAATGTCGTTAGCACCTTTGTAGAGAGGTCACAGCAAAACCCTTGAAAATAGAGACACTGCTGAGGTTTGAAGATTCACAGTGATTTGAATGTGTTAACCCGTTCCAGCCCAGTGAACATCAGCAGTCTGCACGGCCTGCTGGATGTGGGGCTGCTGTGGCGGACGGTCGTCGGGGGAACCTTCGTCTTCTGTCTGCTGGATTAATGGCTGCCATGTGTTAACTGTTTATAACTCCTTCCAGCCCAGTGGACATCAGCAGTCTGCACGGCCTGCTGGATGTGGGGCTGCTGTGGCAGACGGTCATCGGGGGAACCTTCGTCTTCTGTCTGCTGGATACTTCATGGATGCTGCTGCACATCTTCCACGCTCAGGTCGGTTTTTGTTCATGGTTTATCTGTTGTTTATTCATTTTTACCTCCATGAAAAAAATGGAGGTCTGGTACAGTTTTTGCTCTGTGTGTGTGTGTGTGTGTGTGTGTGTGTGTGTGTGTGTGTGTGTGTGTGTGTGTGTGTGTGCTTGCTTGTCCGGTGCAATAACTTAAGAACCTCTCGATGGATTGCGATGATATTTGATGTGTGGGTAGGTGTTGAGGACTAGATGGTCAAGGTCAATTGGGGGGCTCCTGGTGACCGACCTTGGTACTGCAGAACCTCCTGTTTTTGTATCTTTTGCCATGGACAGGGGAATGATTGTGTTCTGTCTGTTGCTGCACATGAAGTTTATCTTCTCTATTTCACATGTTTTGTTTAGGTTTTCAAGTTCGAGGTAACGTCCAGCCTGGCTGACCAGACCGACCGTTATCTGTCGGATGCAGTCCAGTGCCAGGATGTGCCTTTGGTCCAGGTAGTCATGCTCTCCAGAATTTTAGATATAAATCGTCTTCGTCTTCATCAAGTATGAAACTTAAGTCTCTTAACAAGTAGTGCAGAGCTTCTGTTTTGTATAATACATCATCTACCCGCTGTCAGGTAAATACAGTTGTATTGCTTTTGTTTTAAACTTTTTTGACTTCTGCATCACAAGATATAAAGATGATAATGATCTGAATCTTTGACTAGTGAAGAATGTGATGTACCCTCAAGTTGAGGATTTACTAGTAGTACAGGCCAGGGCTCGAAATAGTGGGTGCATGTGCACCCAGTGCACCCAATTTTGTAGCTGTGCACCTAATTTTTTACTGTGGGTGCACTGGTGCACCCAAATATTTTCGTACGTTCTAATGTGTAAAGGTATCACTGCACACTAGTAGACAGCATATTCTTGACATCTAAGTGTAAGAAAATAATAAAATCTTTGTTGTAGTACTTCTTTAAGATTTTGATGTTAGAATTTGAGTTAATTTCGATTTTGAAAGCTTCAAAACTGCGTGCCGAGATCGTGTGCCAAACGCGCATGAAGAGGAACAGTAAGGTGTGTCATTAGGTTTTGCTTACAATAGTTACATTCTACTTTATTTTATGTGGTGCACCCAAACATTTTTTGGTGCACCCAATTTTTTAAGTTGGGTGCACCAGTGCACCTATTCCTAAAACTGAATTTCGAGCCCTGACAGGTGACCAGATGTGCTATGCCTCTGCTACAGGAGGCTGAGAATTTAAATGTCAGCTATTGCATGTTACTGGAAAAGGTTGCAGCCAGAAATGTTAAGTCATACATGACATTGTCATATCTCCAGAGCATTCTACTTTCGGCACAGCCTTTACATAATGACAAAAAGTTTATTGCAAATTCCTGCCTGAAGGCTAATTGAAAATAACATAGATAAAAGAACAGGGTACACATGCAATAGGTATAAAAGCGGCTAAACTAGATTATAAGATATTTATAAGATATTTAAAAAAAGGTAATTGTCTATAAGTATAACTAGTGAAGGGTTTGACTTCTCTTTTTTACAATAAACAATAAACAATAAACAACAATGGAAGACTTAATGAGGTACAAGACTGTTGTGGGGTCGTGTGGTGCAACGGCAGTGCGTTCGGCTCAGAGCCAAGATGTCCCGAGTTCGAATCCTGTCGTGTCACCAATCTTGTGCCCTTGGGAAAGGCACTTTACACGACTTTCCTCACTCCACCCAGGTGTAAATGGGTACCTGACTTCGGTTGGGGAAGGTCGTATTGAGGTCACCTGGTGGCGCCGAATGGAAGTGTGGATAGCTTAGGTATATGTTGTGTATTATGTGAAACCTGTAAACCCTGCATCAATTCAGTGCTAGAAAGGCTGCCATTGTGGGTAATTTCTTACCAATAAAAACCATTAAATGTATTATGCCTTTGGATGATTCACAAGTGATGCAATGCAAGGAAACAAACAACAGTGTGTTTCCTCCCATTCCTTTACATGTAGTACCTTGGGTTCCTGGACACGGCCCTGTTAGCTCAGTTCTCACCTCAGCGCAGGAAACATATCTTCAGCCTCAGTCAACCAGGTAGGAACAGTCTTATCACAGGATATTTGGATATTTGTAGTTTCTTTTTTTCACAACCAGGTAATCTCACCTGCTGACGTTTTGGTGTCTGTCAGACACCTTCTTCAGAGCTTCTGACCTGCTTCTCGCCGCTATAAGTAGCCAAAGCAGTACTCCAGTCAGAAGCTCTGAAGAAGGTGTCTGACAGACACCGAAACGTCAGCAGTTGAGATTCTTGGTTGTGAAAAAAGAAACTCCAAATATCCTATGTTCTACCAACCAAAATTATTTTCGGAAGTCTTATCACAATTTTATGTTCTCCTTGGAAGTGAAATTGAGTTCCTATATTTTTCTTTTCCATGGATGAAAAGTCAAGTATCATCTTGTTCTTTGAGCTAGATTTTGTGTCAAATCAATTTGATGAAGAAAGTTGACCTACTGTTGCTGAATATTATATGTATTCTTGGATGAAGTTCATGTACTCTAGATTCAATCTCATTGGATTGATTGGCTGATCAAAAGTTACTTTTTTGTATTTGCTTCTAACACAGGTGACTGCTGTTAGCATGTAAAATCATTGATTTGATTGGTAAATTGATTGATCGGGCAACTGTATCGTTTTTGTCTGTTCAGGTGGCCACCCTTACGTATGGAAGACTGTCAGTACCTCCAGCCTTGCAGTGCTGGATTCCCTCACCAACCGCCTAGCAGCCTGTCGCCAGAACATCGGGGTCACAGGTCAGAGGTTAAGCCCTGACCCCTCCAGGGTTCAAGGGTCACAGAAAGCGGGAGCCGGAGGTGGGCAGGCACCAGGAAACCTGGAGAAGGTCACTCAAGGGTTGAGAAGAACGCCTGTCTTGGCGTATTTCTTACAGCAGGTGAGAAAAATGTCTTAAAGTTTTCTCATTTGTTTTTTCTTTCTTAAAGAAGTTTCTCAGTGCAATGCCACTTCTGGGCACGGAACTAACACTGTAACAGCATCTCTTCTGACCTTATCAAATTCTATTTAGGCCCAAAGCTTGCCTCTGATAGATTTACTTTTTAGGGAGACATTTTGATTTTACTTTTGTGTTGGTTGTGATCATAAGTGTCATCACCTCTAACCTTTGACCTTTGTACCCCCTCCAGCTCCCAGAAGCAGCCAGTGCAGAGCTGTTCAAGGATGCCCAGCTGGTGGTCTGGGCTCTGGAAGGTAAACATACATCTGCTTTCGCTGTTCTTTTACTCCACGGCAGGAAGGAAAAAAGATGTTTGCAGTTCAAACAATTCTGTAGCACAGTAGTTGTACACAGTATTATGGATTAGGGGTGGAGAGGTGACTGCAAAAACAAAACCACCGCAAAAGTTTCTATATTTACAGTACTTTAGACAGTAGTGTGAAGTGCTGTTCTTTAATGCATCTTTTCATTTTTGGATTCTATTTTGTAACTGTACATGATTGACTTAATGTTGTTACCCCTTGACCTGCCATTTAACCCTTTCACCTCTGACCCTTGACCCCCTGCAGGCCTGTCCCACCTGGTGGCAGCCTCCTACACTGAGGACACCTACGGAGTGGTGCAGAAGTCTCTACCTGACATCCTCACTGCCATGATGAGCCTGCACGAGGTCAGTAGTGTTTTGGCAACATGAGAAATGTAACCTATCCAAATCAAGTATCCCTCCGCTCCGGTATAGAAGACATCTCACATGTTAGGTATGGGGATTGATATCAGGTGTAAGTGGGAAGTCCTTCACTGACGGAGCCGATCTCTTCCAAACGTTTTTTTTTTTTAAAGTCGCCTCCTTCTCTTCCCTTCACCGACGCATCCGTCCCCTGACCCCGTCCACTTGACTCATCCTGTCCTTGCTTGTCCTTGTCTTCCTGTGCTCCTCATTTACGATTGAAATGGCACTACCTGGATTTCCTTTGTTCTGTACCTTTTATAGCCCTGTATACACGTGGCATGCCTCACCTGTTTTCCCTAATCTATCTTACCTGTTCTTGATGAGATTTGTTTGTATTCTGCACCTGCGCAAGGGATTACTTGATTAGAATAGGAGGACTGGTATAGTTTTCACTTTGTCGTGCCTTTGAGTGCGAGTCGATGAAGATTAGACATCCAGGTAATAAGATACGCCAAAAAAGCAGTTACTCAAACAACTGGATATGATTTTGGAAACGGTCAGACGTTTCAAGTAGCATCCACTACTTTTCGTCAGTGACTGTGAGCAAGATCAGTCGAACAGCAGGTTTACAGTGCAAGTGATTGTAATGATATTTATGTTTAGCCATACCTAGTATGGCTCAACATATTGTTTTTGTTCATGTTCTTCTTCTTCTCCTGCCAAATCTTCAAATGGATTCAACTCCGCCATTTTTTAATCAACCGACCTGAAATTTGGCATGGAGGTAAAGAAAGCAAATACCCTCAGGTGATTTTAAAATTGCTTTGAAACAGCCCTTAAAATCATTTTTATGGAGGTTTTTTGGGGCATTTTTAGGCAATTTTTATATTTTTGGCTCCTGTGGCCTGGTTTTACAAGCAAATGACCTGACATTCGGTACAAGGGCGCCTTGAACATGTCCCTACAGGATTTCAATCACAATTCTGGTGTACATCACTTCAAAATGCTTCATTTTGGGGACTTTTGGGCCCATTTTCAGACCAAAAACAGGCCAAAAGTGGTATCCCCGTTCCATGTTCTATTTGCTGCTGGCGAAGGAATCCATGTTCTATCTAAGGATCCCCGCATTCCATTTGCTACTGGCCAAAGAACGCGTGTTCTATTTAGGTCACCTGAGGTCATATTGCAGGAACACACGCAAGCCTTTGCAGTAAGATTACTAAGAAGCTCTTGGGGTCTCGCAGAACTTGTAGAGAGAATTTTTTTTGCACGGGTGATTTTGGAACAGTCAATTTATGCATCGGGAGGGAGATTGGCGAAGTATGATGCTCTCGCAAATGTTGCCTTTCTACATGCAGTTAATATTTCGATTTGCCCAGGCATTATTTTGGGACAGCCCACTTCTTGCATGGGGAGGAGTATGGCTAAACATGCTGTATTTGCTCAGGGGCAAATGACGGCCTTTCTAGTCTGGTTCTTCTTCTTCTTCTCCTCCTCCTGACAAATCTTCAAATGGCTACTACTCCGCCATTTCTTACCCAACCGACCTGAAATTTGGCATGGAGGTAAAGATGGCGAATACCCAAAGGCCCTTTTTTAATCGTTTTGAAACAGGCCTTAAAATCATTTTTATGGAGGTTTTTTGGGGCATTTTTAGGCAATTTCTATATTTTTGGCTCCTGTGCCCTGGTATTACAAGCAAATGGCCTGGAATTCGGCACAAGGGTGCCTGGGACATGTCCCTACAGGACTACATTTCTGGTGTACATCACTTCAAAATGCTACGTATGGGGGACTTTTGGACCCATTTTCAGACCAAAAACGGGTCAAAAGTGCTGTCCCCGTTCCATGTTCTATCTAAGAATCCATGTTCTATCTAAGGTTCCGGGCGTTCCATTTGCTGCTGGCCAAAGAACATGAGTTCTTTTCTGGTTACCTGAGGTCATGTTGCAGGTAAACACGCAAGCCTTTGCAGTAAGAAGCTCTTGGCGTCTCGCAGTGTAGTAGGGGTGGCGCAGATCCCGAAATTTGTTCTCCGGCCCCGTCAAAACCGAAAAATGCGCCAAATTCAAGGCGTACGATCTGATACATAACGGTCAAAAATCGCTTATAATTTTATACCAGTAGTTAAAGAAGGTTCTTAACTCAATATCTGTGAAGGATTTACTAAAATACCGTCAACCATAAGCGAGAAATCGCCCATCGGGTTACGCGCATTTCGCCCGCGGGAGCGGGTGCACCCGCTTCCCGGTCACGCACTTGGGGAGGGCCGGCTTCGCGCCGATCCAAATACGGATCGTTACGTCACTCGTAAACAAGAAAACTAGTCGCCAATTTGTAGCCAGCATTACGATCTACAAAATGATGTAAGTGGTCAGCTTGTGCGACTTTCATTGGTGAAAATATTCACATTTTGATTTTTCAAATCGAAATTCCGGAGGGAGGTACCCCTTTAAAAAAAATTTCGACATTGGTATCGTTGGAAAATTCAAGAGATTGTTGTTATTTTGGTACCAAATTCGCATATATTCGAGCCATGGTGGGCTCCGTAATCGGCTGATACTTTTAAAATTGCGAGCCAATTTTGGGAAGGAAGCAAGATGGTGGACGGCGGCCTGGGCGCTACAGACCGCTGTAGTTCGGAGCCGATTACGTCGGCATCGGGCCAAAATACGGACACTTCTACCACCCAAATGCCAGGTAATGTCTTTTTCCAAGTCTGTACGTAGTTTTATGTGGGTTTTGGGTTATTTTTATGTCAAATTTGACGGCATGATTATCGGTAAACACTGTTGTTTTTGTATGCCGCATGGTAGCTCAAATAATTTGAATTTGCCGTTTTAATACGTGGATTTTCGTGCCAGTGGTTGCATGTATGATTACTATAAATCATTTTCAACTTGCGCCCTTAATGGATGCATTTGGTTCCTGTTTTTTTTTGCTAGTGCCGTAATCTAAACTTAAAATGCAGAAAACTGTACTTGCTATCCTCACCTTCTGACGTCACTGCTAGGGCGAGGGGGGCGGCGGGGATGCCCAGCTGCCCTCTACTCGAGTCGTAGTTTCCGTTGTAATTTATTTTATGAGTAGAAGTATAAACCTCACTTGACAGAACTATGCTGGTCTGTTAAGTTTATTAAGTTGTTACATTTATAATGAATGATAGCCTTTATTATTGTATGCAATTACCAGTACTACTTAGTATAAATGTATGGTAGCTAATGGAGGAAATAAAGTACCTAAGTATCCAAGTTTCATATTTATCTCATCATAGATTGTTTGAAATATGTGTCTGCCATGAATGTATTATATAGTTTGAATTTCAACAGACGTTTTCTCTTTTGACACAGGAATGAAGAGAGTGAAGAGGAGGAAAGTGATGAAGAACCAACAGAACTGCCAGTGAACTAGAAGACGAGACTAGATATAATTTCTATTTGCCGTAAATAACTGTAGTTTTGGTACATAACGAAAGAGAACTTCAGTAACTTCTACCCTTGTAGTGATCAGCATGTGTGTCTTGGTTATCTCAGCTGGATAGAGAAACCATACAAAAAGTAGATTTAGCTTTTGTAGTTGATTCAACTGTAGAAATAGTTCCAGACCAGGGAAGCAATGGCCACCTGTTCCATGATCCAGTTGTCTGATTCCCGTAAAATTGAAATATAATACATGTACATGTACGTATGTACTTTGCCACTCAACTGCCCTGCAACAAGAAACGAAATTCCTGCAGTGAAAAAAGGGGAAGAAATGAAATGAATGCTGGATATTGAATTGTCGGACCAATATTGCAGATTGTACAAAGAATGATATCAGTGTGTACAAATGTAAATATATAGCATTGGGTAATACATGTAGTTCAATATTTCTGGATCAGATTATATTTTTGAGGCTAAAATTGGAATCAGCATGTGTCTAAACCTCTGTGTACCACGTTTTTTTCTTTTGGTGTATCTTCAAGTATAAGGAAGATATGCAAGTTGCATATTTAATTAGCGGATGCACATCTTATTACCTCAGGAAATCAATTATTCATCATAATTCATAATTTCTGAAGCAGATATATAGATTTTATGGCCGCCATATTTAGATTCAGCATGTTACAGAACCCATGTATGCCAAGTTGTTTCCTTGTATATTGTACGGTTACAGAGATATCGCAATCTTGCATATTTAAGATGTCCTGTGCCCATGTCCATTTTTTTCCCACTTTTGGTGATATTTTGAGATGAGAAATCTAAAGAAACGATGAAGGCAAAGCTACAAGCTTTAAGGACTTGTTAATATCATTGTAAATAAAGAGAATGCAGCTTATTTGGTGCTTCTATTGTGAATTATTACTGAGTTATGACAGTTTTAAGATATTACATTTTAACGGTTTTTACGGATTCCGGAGAATTTGAGGACTAATTCTCAGACCTTTGAATGGCCGTAACTCGCTAACGGTATGTCCGATTTTGTTGAAACAAAAAACATTCTGTTTCTTTCACAAATACCTATCAGATGACACCAAGTTTAAAAAGATATGAAGAGTTTGAAATTTTTGTTTTTGCACGGGTGATTCTGGAACAGTCAATTTATGCATCGGGAGGGAGATTGGCAAAGTATGATGCTCTCGCAAATGTTGCCTTCCAACATGCAGGTAATATTTCGATTTGCCCAGGAGTTATTTTGGGACAGCCCACTTCTTGCATGAGGAGGAGTATGGGCGAAACATGCTGAATTTGCTCTTAAAGCAAATGACGGCCAGTCTAGTTGGTGATTGCGATTATATGGGTTTAATTATAACACGTGGGCCCTACATGGCCAAGAACCGCTAGACAGAGGAAAGCCTGGAATCTGACAAGGGAGGGGTTCCTCCAAAGGAGCCATGACACCCTGAAATGATGACGATTATATGGGTAGGTGTTGTGAACCAGACGGTCAAGGTAAAATGAAATTGAAGGTAATTTCGGGCCTCCTGGTGGCCGACCTTGGTACTGCAGCAGAACCAATTATTGTATCTGTGGTCTTGGACATGCTGTGGTCTTTATTTCCTCGATGAAAGGTAGATCTCGATGTAAAGAAGAAGTGGTATAGGTTTGGTCCCCCTATCAGCTTGTTTTTTTATGAATTTGCTCAGTGCAAACTTGGTACTTTCATGGCTATTGTTGTGATGAACTTACCATCTCACTTCTTGACCATCAAACAGCATGTACAAGAATCTTAAAATATGTCAGGGAGCCGTTAGATCTTCAAAATGTTGTTTTACAAATTTGAAATTGACAGTTGAAATTCAGAGTGGAACATCAGGATTAAAGAGATGACAAACCAAGAACTTTTACTTTAAATTTATTCTTTTTAATCTTTTTCTCCATTTATTTCATCCACAGGCACTGGACCGACATTTCAAGATGCCCTTGGCAGGAAGTCGCCCCTCCCAACATGCTCGGTTGTCATGCCAACGGGACGTTTCCGGGCAGAACACACGCTTTTCCCTGCTGCCTGCTTCCACCACAGCCCTGCATCATATTGTCAACGTCTTCGGCAAACATGCAGAGTAGGTGTCTTCATAAGTTACAATTATCGTTATCAGCAACACCTTTTGTAGCATCGTGTGGTACAATCGGTAGGGTGTTTCGCCCAAAACCGAGAGGTCCCGGGTTCAAGACCACCGATATGCCCCAATGTTGTGCCCTTGGGAAAGGCACTTAACACGACTTTCCTCACTTCACTCAGGTGAAAATGAGTACCTACATGTAGCTTCTATTAGGGACGTCCCTCGGATAGGATGCTAAATGTAGGTCCCGTATTTGAGGAGAGGCACGTTAAAGAACCTGCATCATATTGTCAACGTCTTCGGCAAACATGTGGAGTAGGTGTCTTCCTGCAACTTCACAAGTTACACATTTTAAAGTTCAAAACCTTCTCATATCTTTCGATGTACTGGGGCAGTGCCCATCTCTGTTTCTACAGCCTTTGGGCCACGCAGGCCACTACAGTCTGGGGTTAGTCCACTGGTAGTAATAGTGGAGTGTGTTCAACCGCCATATACGGTCTCATAAATCTTTCTCGTAAGTGATATAAGCAGAGAAAGCAGTGTTTGCCATTTCTATCCAGTCTGTGGTATGAAAAGCATATTGTCAATGCGTTCGGCGAGCAAATGGAGTAGGTATCCTAAAGGGACAACTCAACAGATTCATGATTAAGAAACTACATAATTATATAAAGTGCAGCACCAATAAGCTTGTTTATGGCTACAATTGCGAATGTGCAGTCTGGCATGTTTGGACACGTTTTAATATTGACTGGCTTTTTATGTCATGTATTCGTATAGCTGTTGTAACTGCCATTAGGTGTAACACACCAGCTAGTAGCACACACCCAAAAAAGGTAGTAAATATGTGACTGTAGGCACTGCTAACTCGATGTTTGTTTATTTTTTCAGGTCCATCCCTTTGTCATCAGAGCATAAACAAAAGCTGAGGCTTTTCCTGCCTCAAAAAGATGCGACAGGAGTCCCCAGGAGCTAGGCTTTGTACACTCCCTCTCACCAGAATGTTACAGGATGTAGAATAATAGAATGCTGTAAATCTTGTAATCTTGAATTTTTATTCTTGAGGTGACCTCTCAATCAATATGACACAGCAGCTCATGTAAATGCATTTACTTTTGTGATCGTATAGCTCATTTACTTATATTGTCAACACACATCCACAGACACACACACACACACACAGACACAATCACACACGCAGAATACACAATGTAACCTCGTCAGAAGTAAAAGAATCACTTTAATACGTTCAATAAACTTTACATCACTCAGAAATGTCTTTGATTCTTGGTGATGATGACCAACGATTGTCATTCTAACGGCTATTAGTGTTTGAAACAAGAAGGAGAAAGTAATTCATAGTAACATTACAAAGTTAAAGTTTGATAGACCTACTCCTTTCATACTTATAAACCACTAGCCTGATTTATGCCCTTACACTAGTGCTGCGCACCTAAACTTGACATCAGGTGATAGTACAGGTACCGGTACAGAGGTTTAGGTACAGGTCCGGACCTGTACCTGTACCTGAACAATTGGAAAAATTAGCATGTGTTTTTCTGAACTTCTTCAATGACGAAACATAAACTGTTTTCAACTTGTCAGTATCTTTATTCAAAGAACATAATTAGGTTTCCTACCACCAAACTCCCTTGGCCTTGCTATCAAAACTCCCAACCTGCCTGAATGATCTGTTGCATATTAGTTACGTTGTTCCAAGGTATTGGTCACGTTTGGTGTTGCATGAGGTCAGGAGATCAGTCACAAAATAAGCACATACTTAGTGTAAATTTATATCGGAACAGTACCGGTACTGAATGATCCGGTATTTTCGACCTGTACCGAATCGATTTTTACGGTACAGTACCGGTACACAGTACCTGTACGCAGCACTACCTTACACTGTATAGACTGGTTAAGATTTCATGTCTGGCATACTGCCTTAGTGACTACATAACCCAATTATTGCTGCACCACATATTACTTACTTACATATTGCTACAATATTGCTACAATCAAAATACATCATTTCTCTGAACAACTTTATGTTTTTAAGATAAACATTTTGAAGAAACTACATGACAATTACAAATTAATCTCCTTGGCAAACCTTGCTGTGAACCTGTAATATAATACACAGCAAGAATCGGAAAGTAAATATATAAAAACATCAAAGCACAGAAATAACAGACTGTTGCTATATCAGTACGCTTAAGCTTTGACATTTTTGGTTACACTTGATTGATTAAGCATTGTCGTTCTCATGTATTAACAAGAGAATGCTAATGGCCGCTATGATATATATGATATACAAGTAGAAGAGAAGAAAAGTTTCAAAATGTCATCTCTCGTTCCCATAGACGAGAAGAGAGTCGGCAGACTCCGTTTTCTCGTGCTCGTTGCCGTATATTACTGGAGAAGCGGAGGCAACCCCAGATTCTTCGTTCTCATGGACTACCTGATAGGCATGAGATATTACCTCTTCGTGTTCAATGCCATAGATACGTCGAGAAATAGCAGAAACAACCTTCTCGTTTCCATAGACGCCCTGGGAAGCAGATGCTTCCGTCTCATGTTCATTACCATAGATACGTCGAGAAGTAGTAGAAACAACCTTCCCGTTTCCATAGACTTCCTGGGAAGTAGATGCTTCCACCTCATGTTCGTTACCATGATAGATACGTCGAGACGTAGCAGACACAACCTTCCCGTTTCCATAGACGTCCTGGGAAGCAAATGATTGGCCACTACCATAAATGCGTCGAGACGTAGCAGAAACAACATTCTCCTTTCCATAGACGTCCTGGGAGGCAGATTCCTCCACTTCATGCTCATTATCATAAATGCGTCCAGACGTAGCTGACACAACCTCCTCGTTTCCATAGACGTCCTGGGAAGCAGATGATTGGCCACTACCATAAATGCGTCGAGACGTAGCAGGAACAGCATTCTCCTTTCCATAGACTACATAAGAAGCATCGGATGCTACCTTCTCATGTTCCTCACCATAGATGATATGAGAAGCAGAGGATTCTACGTTCTCATCATCATTCTTACACACAGGAGTGTCTTGTTCATGCTGGGAATCATCAGATATCACTACCCCCTTATTATTTACATGCATGGAAATACGATGCTCTGTAGCAGAACTCACAGGTAATATCCCCTTATGAGCATATTCATGCTCGCTTATTGACTGGCCAGCTACAATATTTACAGCTTCCGTTTCATCCTTAACATGACAATGATTGTCGTTTGCAAACGTATCAGCGTGTTCTCCAGCAACAGATCTGATATGATGATTTTCATACACGTTAATTTGCTGCCCTGTTACATCATCAACACTATCATTTTCAGACATAGCCTCTTGTTGCCCAGCTACAGAATGAACTAATTCTCTTTTATCATCGATATCAACACTATTATTTTCATCCATATTAATTTGTTGCCCAGCTACAGAATCAACTGATTTTGTTTCATCATCAACATCATAATTTTCATACATACCAGTGTGTTGCTCAGCTACATCATCTACTGAGACTATTTCATCATCAACATTATCATTTGCATACATATTAGGTTGTTGCCCAGAATCAGCAGATCCAATATTCTCCTCATCATTTTCATACACGCCAAGTTGTTCTACAGCTACATTATCGACATTATCGTTTTCATACTTGTTTAGGTGTTTCTCAGAAGCAACAGATTCTGTTTCAGCATTTTCATACACATCGACTTGTTGCCCTTCTACATTATCAACAACTGCTGGATCATCAAAATCCTCATGATTTTCATATGCTATATTTTGTTGCCCAGTCTCATCATTAAGATCGACAGTCATCCCGACAGCATTTGCCAATGCAAAGCTTCTCGTGCCACCGGGAATGGTCAAAGTTATGCCTGCTCTGACAATAGCTGTTGGGATCACAGCATGCTTGATTTTTTTGGACCTTTTGTAATACCAAAGAGCCATGGCAATGGAACACATGATTAGCAGTCCCAACAAGACCCCACTAATCAGAACAGGAATAGATAGAAATGTTGGGTCAGTGTCAATACTATCAATTGGAAAAAAAGTTGTCGTCTTCGTCGTTACTGTAGACGACGTAGAAGGCAAAAATTGGGTGTAAACTGACGATGGGATTTGGACACCAACATATAGCGAAGCGGAGGTAGAGCCATTAAGACCTGCTGCAATGCAAACGTACAGACCGGCATCTACTGCGGTAACATTTCTTACGATGATGGTACCATTAGCCTCCACAGTCACCCTCCCACCTGACTTAACAGTTGCATTCTTTCCAGATGGGAGGGTGAATGTGATGTCTGGTGTTGGGATTCCTTCAGCCTCACAGTCTAAATGGCGTATTTCCCCTAGTACCCATGTCGTGTTTTCATCCCCTTTAAAGCTCACAATTCTTGGTTCTTCACAGATCAGATCTGTGCGTTTGATATTTTCAAGGTTTTGTCCACTGACGTTGTCGGGACCCACACAAATAATATCTCTGCCCCTATAATAGCGCAGATTCTGAAGTAAATTTAGCACAATTTGCCTAAAGGGAACAATTCTACAGTCGCACTGCCAGGGGTTGCTGGACAGGTCCAAGAATTTGAGCTGAGAATTAAGAATTGAACTGAGACCCGGCTGAATGTGCGTTATCTGATTATGGTCTAGATCTAACCATCCAAGCTTATTTAGATTTGAGAATGTATCGGGTTGAATGTTAGCTATCCGATTGTGGGATAGATGCAAGTTGAGGATCAGGTTTGAAAACGCCCCAGGTTTGATGTTTGTTATATGGTTGTAGGACAAATCCAACCATTTGATATTTGGGTTTGAGAATGCACCGGGTTGAATTTCAGTTACGTTGTTATAGCTAAGGCGGAGGTCTTTGAGACTGGGTAGATCTGAGAATGCACCGGGATGAATGTAGGTTACCTGATTATGTTCTAGCCTCAACAGTCGGAGCTGGGGTAAATTTGAGAATGTTCCAGGCTGAATCTGGGTCATCTCATTATGATGGAGGTGCAATTTCTCGAGCTTGAGTAGATTTGAGATCGCACCAGGCAAGATACGGGTTATCGTATTATTCTCCAGGGCAAGATGTGCGACCTGGGGTAAATTTGAGAATGTTCCAGGCTGAATCTCGGTTAGTTCATTATTCTTTAGGTCCACTTTCTCGAGTTTGAGTAGATTTGAGAATGCGCCAGGATGGATACAGGTTATCTGATTATGGTAAAGGGGCAAGTCCTTGAGCTTTGGTAGATTTTGAAACACTCTAGGTTGAATGTGGGTGATTTTATTATGGCTAAGGGCCAACCATGTGAGCTGTAGTAGATTTGAGAATGTACCGGGCTGAATGTGGGTTATCCGATTGTTTGAGAGAAACAATTGGTCAAGTTTGAGTAAATTTTGAAAAGCCCCAGGTTGTATCTTTGTTATCTGGTTGTTGCACAGAGACAAATCGAGAAGCTGAGGCAGGTTTGAGAACGTATCAGGTTGAATTTCTGTTATCTGGTTGTGGCACAGGTCCAACTCTTCGAGCTTCAGGTTGGAGAAGGTACCGGGATGAATTTTAGTTAGGTTGTTGTTTCGCAGGTCCAGATTTTGGAGCCTTGTGACATTTGAGAATGCACCCGGAAGAATGTTTGTAATCTGGTTGAAGCACAGGTGCAACTCTGGAAGCTGGAGAAGATTTGAGAAGGTATCGGGCCGAACGGTTGAAAACTGGTTATGGTCAAGATGCACATCTTGGAGCTGAGCCAGATTTGAGAATGGACCAAGCTGAATGTCAGCTATCTGGTTGAACTGAAGGTTCAAAGCATTGAGTCGGGGAAGATTTGAAAATGCATGAGGTTGAATGTGGTTTATTCGGTTCTCAGAAAGGTATATCAATGTGAGCTGCGACAAATTTGAGAACGTACCAGACTGGATTTTAGTTAATTGGTTGTTTTCTAGTGTCAATGATAAGAGCTGGTGAAGATTTGAAAATGCATGAGGATGGATGTGGGCTAATTGGTTATCGGACAGGTCCAATGTTTGGAGATGGTTTAGATTTGTGAATATACCTGACGGAATGTTGGTTAGATTATTGTTTCGTAAATTCAATTTCTCCAACTTCGTGTACCTTGAGAAGCCAGACTCGTGTAATGATTTGATGACGTTGGATTGTAAGCCGAGAAAGGTGAGTCGTGGGCTTAGATCTTGCGGAACACTGCGAAGGTCGTAGCCGGAGCAGAGACATCTGGTGTACGGGTGATAACAGTAGCTGTTACAGGGTGTGGACGGTCCAGTTCCCATGAAGATGATGAGCAGTAGGACCAGAAGTCTCGACATGTTCCACATTTGCTCTATAAAAGGAAGAGAAAACGATAAAAACGCTCAACTGCAAAGTAATTTTTCTCTTCCAAATTTAGCCAAAACGGCCATGTCGGTTGTGGACAGATTGGAAATTTAGTACCCTCAAATGTACATCTGACGATACGCGTTACACATCAAGGATACCAGTGGAGACATCTGTTCCATAACAAATGCTATGGACCTTCTTAGAGTTCAACCAGATTTCCATGATATCATTGACTCAATAGATCATCGCATAATGTACATGATATTTGCACAATGACAACCCAAACCTTCCTTAAGAGATCATACATTTCATTTTTGATTGTGCAGATTAAGAACTTGTTTACAATGGCATTCACAATGTAAATACATCGGCCTTATCCAAATCAACCTACATGCTAAAAATCATGTCTCTTCTGGAGTTATCCTCTACTTTAAACCTCATCCGACCGACATTTGTGACAAATCTGGTCCAAACGGACCCCATTTTGTTTTGCTCCTTCATATATTTCAGGTGGATTTTTTGTCAGTAGTGCACATACACTGTTTCAATATGGAGAATATTTTGATAAGTTCTGGTTCAATTATTATTGCCCATTATCATAATTCATACAGACAATGCGGAGAACAAGTATTTTGCTTTAAAAATCTACAATTATACCCCCCCTATTCCAACAGCTTAGTGTCCTATCATTTCACTTAACAATAATATCACGTCCAAATGGATTCTGAGAGCATAGAATGTTACTGAATAAGGAATATTATCATGTGAAAAATAAAGATATTATCATTTGATTATGCACCATGGTCTACCATCTAGGCACACACATACTTAATATACTCTCGTCGATATACATCACAAAAATCTTGTCTGCTGGCTATTTTTGTTATTATCATGATTTTTCCAAGATGAATAAAAACCGCATTTTACACTCAAATGCTCCACCTATTTTTGAAAATGTTGGTATCTTACCTTTCTACGCAAAAGTAACCTGTTGCTATAATAGCACTGTTATTAGACAGAAATCTATTTCATATTACGTACATTGTATTAGACAAATAGAATGCAAGATCATCTAGGGTTCGTTTGACCACAGCGGACAGCACGCAAACTTTAGAGTATAACTCTATACAAAAATTAGCCAATCTCGGTAAATTTATCAGAAGTTGTATATACGTAAGACATATGTACACAACTAAACCCAGAGAATGAGTTTTTCTACGACGAAAAATGTTGATTTGGCACACATTAATACACGCCTGGGGTCCAAACGGACCCCATACGGTGGGATGAGGGTTAATGTCCTCAAACACCCCTGCAGTCAATAAATAGCTGCTGCCGCTATGGGGACCAAACCTCTACCACTTGTCCCTGTCACCGAACAATCATGAACATAACATGTCCAGGATGGAAGGTGTGAAACGTACCCCCAAAAGACTAGAGGGACAAAAAATCTAAACATTTCATTGAAAGGCCAAGAGTTTGCTGCATATGAATTTCCATCATAATCAGTCAAAATCTTCTTTAAGTTCTGCTGTTCGGGAACCATGCGCGCGCGCACGCACGCACACACACACACAAAAAAAACGCACGCACACACACACACACGACAACGCACACACACACGTACACGCACACGTTCACGCACACGCACGCACACGGAAGCACACACACTCGCGCGCGCGCGCTACTCCTTGTTGAAGGTAACCATATAGTCTAGGTACGGTATTCACAAATACCTAAGTCAAGAAATTCTATATACAAGCCTTACAGTTGTTTGCTGTGTCGTGTCAGGGGTTTGTATGCATTCGCGGTAAGGTTATGTTATCGGTTACGCCAGCTGTAAAGTGGCTGTATGTATGTCGAGATCATAAGTCGAGAGAACTTTGACGGATCTTGCTGATTTTTGGTAGGTAAGTGGCGGTTGTATAAACGAAGGTCAATTTCGAAAATGGTTTATCTGGCGTTTTTCTAAAGTGGACTTTTTTTGTTAGTGTGTTTGTATGTAGACAACATAACTCGACGTATTGATGATGGATCTGCATGATTTTTGGTGGGTACGTAGAGATTGTGAAAACAAAGCTCAAGTTCAAAAATGGGTCACCTGGCATTTTCCTGCGGTACTGCAGTGGGCTGTTTATGTATGCGTGTTTGTTTGTTGACAGGATAACTCGAGAAGCTGTTGATGGTTGTGCATGATATTTAGTGAATAGGTAGATTTATTAAAGGGGAAGGTCAAGTTCGATGATGGGCCTCCTAGCGGGTACTTTAGGTACTGCAGTGTAGCTTCAAAGTTTGAGGTCGAATTTTCTGCAAGTGCTACGGTCATGATTTTTGTGTGGTAGATAGTCCATGCCACAAGTGAGTTGTGCACGTTTGGGCCCTCTAGCGGCTTGTTTGGAGCTGCAGCGGGTGTTTTTAATTTATTTGTTTTGACCTTTGGACATGAATAACTAGACTTATGGTCAACGGATCGTCTTGATTTATGGTATGTAGATAGCTCGATTAATGATTTACATAATTGAATATTCATTATGCAAATCAGGAGCTTATTTGCATAATTAGCAAGGAAAGTTTATAAATCTGCTGCCTTTCAAAATAGGACTCTCAAACATGTGACATATATAGCTGAAAAAGAGAGAGGTATCGATAGATACCAATAATGCTAATAGCTACCTATTTTGCATAATCAATGAGAAAATACTAATTGAAAATACCACAATAGTAAATGATTGGAATTTCATTCTTGTATCATTAGGAAGCTAAGTAAAGGTGAACAATATCAGACAAAAATCATGCATGACAAGGCCTCATTAACATAATTTATAAAGAAATGTCTACAATTCCCTTTCAATTTGCTATTTTTAAGTCTATATATTCAGGTTAAATTGCAACGACTGGTGACCTAGTTTACCGGAGCAGGCTCCCTGTGAGACGTCCCTGGAGGACACATGTGATACTTTACTTGCCTGGTGCAGGGCTCTGTTTTGACACAGCAGCCTTACGATCTAACGCTCTCCCTGTTGGAAGGTATAGGTTTGATAAAAACTGATTGATATGTCGACTATGAAAATAAGGGCATAATTGAAGCAAATACATTGCCAACAAATTGCCTTATTTTCTGTAGTAAAGATGAAAGTTATGATACCAATTAAGCAAAAATATTCTTACAGTGATTATTTTTATAACTCTTGGGAGAACTCGTGAAGGTATAGGTATGGGTTTGTTTTAAACTTTGAAAGAGAATACTAGTAACTCAAGAAGGTGATGACGGATCGTCATGATTTGTAAGGATGTACATAGTTTGAGTGATGATTTACATGATCGTATAAGAATCATGCAAATCAGGATCTGTGATGTGAAAAAGTATACAAACCCTTGTATTCCATTGTAGTCAAACACGTGACATGTAACTGAGAAAGAGAGGAATATTGATAGATATCAATTATGCAAACGAATACCTAATTCCAGAGTGGTAAATGATGGGAGATAATCAAATGTGGCGTTTGGGAGATAATCAAATGTGGACGTTATCAGACATAAATCATGATGGCCTCATTTACAAAATAAATATATGAGGAAATGCTACAATGGCCCTCTTTTCTATGATTTTACTTTAATGCTGTGTTTTGTGTAGAGAAAAGGATCACTTGAAATTCATGCAATCGAGGACCTTATTTACATACTGAGTGATAAGCATTCACTCGAAAAGGCTAACATCAGTCGGCGAAGGTATGAGGTCGTGGAGCTCTAGTTTTATCTGCTTCCCCCAAGCTACACGGAACCTGTAAGTTAGATCATACTGTTATGTTCTGTCAACAAAACATGAATATTGATTCTGTGCATGCAGTAGACATCTGTGTGTTCTCTTACGACCTGTTCACCTGCTAGTCTTTGTAACACAAACTCTCACTGTTCAGAGCTTAATGGAACCCGTTGTGGCCGATTTCAAAACGGAGAAATGCCCATTGGAGCCTGGATTCTTCGTCACTATAACCATCAGCTCAAAAGAAGCTCATAATTATCTTTTACATGTATACAGTGAAAGACATCACAGCCTACGACAACACGGTAACCGACAGTTCCAAGTCTGAAATGGTCCATTGTTAGCATATACACGTGTACATAGATTAAAGGATTGGGATGTCCACATTTTCAAGAGCTGACCCACACCCTGATAGATACCATTAAATCTTCACACGTAACATGATCTGGTCTACATGTGCACTATGGAGCAAGCTTTACTCACATCGCTTATAGCTCAGATAAGAAGAAAACTTCACAACGATTACACGGGTACTTAACACTGGGTGGCATACTCTAGCGAGACCGGCAGAGAGTTTGCTCGGCAGCCCTTGCACTTATGCCCGCCGACCTCGACAACCGCTCCGGGGAGTTGCCAGCCAACGCTACTCCTAGGCTGACAAGTCCCCTGCAGCGCTGCTCTAGTCATAACTGCTAGGGCGCCGCCGAACAACTTCTCTGCTGGCCACGCTAGAGTCTGGCACCGAGGGAAACAGGCACTTTGAATAGATTCAGTACTTGATGCCGAGAAAAGCAATAACAACAACAAAACAAAACAAAAAAACAGGCCGATCCCGACTGTCCATCACAAATTGCAGATCAACCAAAAAAAGTAGACTCGGGCTGGAAATGTCCACAGTTTCAAGAGCTGACCAACACCCTGATAGTTACAATTAAATCTCCACGTAACATGATCGTGTCTACATATGCGCAATGGAGCAAGTACCATCAGTCATACCTCAGATGAAAAGGAAACTTGCAGTTACATGGGTGCCGGACTCTTGCGGGACCGGCAGAGAATTTGCTCGGCGCAGCCCTTGCACTTATGCCCGCCGACCTCGACCAGCGCTCCGGGGGAGTTGCCAGCCAACGCTAGCGCTACTCCTAGGCTGACAAGTCCCCTGCAGCGCTGTTCTGGGCATAACTGCTGGGGCGCCGCCGAACAAATTCTCTGCTGGCCACGCTAGATTCTGGCACCGAGGGTAACAGGTACTTTGACTAGATTCAGTACTTGATGCTAAAAAAAACCCAGGCCAATCCCGACCGTCCATCACAAATTGCAGATCAACCAAAAAAAGTAGACTCTGGCTGGAAATTTTTGGCAAGGCCCACACGGGCTTTATATAGCTAGCCCTACGGCACCAGGTCCAACATGCCCCCGAGGAGCTTTGCCTTAATCCCCCTGGAAGGCCATTTAGCCACAGGGCTGTTCATTGAATTCAGTCAGAGAAGACCACCGGGTGGGTCTAGATGGCCAGGCGGGGATAGAAGCTCACAGTGCCGAGGATTCCCAGCCTAAGCCCCGGTATTCAGGTTAAGAAAATAGCAGCTACATTTCTGTCAAATGTTGGCCTGATCTTCTCTTGCTCAAAACTAGTCTTTTTCTTTTCAGCTTACACGGACCAACCTTATACTACAAAAATGAAAATGTAGACTAACCTGTCTTAGGTCTGTTGGGCTTTAGCCTTGACAAGTTAGCACTGATCGTCGAACAGAGAAACGCTTGGTGGGTGAAAACGCACACGGCCTCCGACCACAGCGTCTCGGATTAGAGCACGCACCACTTGGAGTGTGAACAGGCCGAGGTCGGTTTATTCGACTCGCTATTTGGACCACGAACGTGATGCTGCTGGTCCAAATATTAGCCTGAGTTTAGGGCAATTTCTATATTCTGCTGCCACTCTACCGAGCACACCTGTAAATATGGGACTGTCTCCGCCAAGACTGAGGCTGCAGGTCTGCTGGTAGGCGTGTTAGTGTAAGGTGGGGCTTCGCTCCGTCCAGACAAATATCGTCGGCAAAGCCCCACTAAAGGTCGCACATCAAATAAAGGATCACCAAGATGCATTGGTCCTTTGGACGCCAGACAAATATCGTCTGCAAAGCACGACTTAAGGATCCACATCGAACAACGGATTACCAAGATGCCTTGGTCCGTTGGACGCCTGACTTTGTACGAGTGCTTTAAAGTAACAACTTCGCTGTAAACAACGTGGCTTCAGAAAGGAAATGGATGTTTGCCGTTGTCGTCTTTATGTTTCGTATTATCTTGCCGGCTTCGCTGATAGGAGTAAAAGTCTACAGTGGAGACTTAGTCTGCAAAGCTCCGGTCTCAGGTTGTACATGCAATCGAGGATTGATAACATACCTCGGGTTTATTTGTCATGCTCTTTTAACGGGGGTTTTAAACTGTAAACATCGGATTTCTGTGACAGCCGTCTCATGTTTTTCATGATCTTGCTTTCTGATTGGTCAAAAGTGTAGAGTTGGGCTATATCTTTTAATACTATCTAATCCTGCAAAGAACGATTCACAAGTTTAACATCAAACTGAGTATTGCCAACACGCCCAGTGTGTACTGATCATACTCTTTGTACTGATATGTTTTTTTCGATCCTTCGCTGTACATTGTGTCTACAATGACGGGATTTCTAACTTTCTGTTTTTCATAATCTTCCTCCCATCGCTGATTGGTGAAAAGTCTAGTGTGGAGCAATGGCTCCTTAAGCCTAGTTTAGCCTGCAACGCGCCGGTCAGAAGTTTACAACAAATGGAGGGTTAGCAACAAACATTGGGTCTTCTGATCATGCTCTTTGAACTGGTGTTTTCAATCTCATCTCTTTTCGCTGTAAACATCTTGTCTACAATGACGGCTTCCTTTATGTTTTTAACAAGCTCGCTGGCTTTGCTGACTAGTCGGCCGATATCTTTTAATACTATTTAAGCCTTCAAAGAACAATTGACAAGTTTTACATGAAATAGAGGATTGCCAACAAACCTTGCGTCTACTGGTCATGTTCTTTGTACTGTTCTTTTTTTAATCCCTCGCTGTGAATTGTATCTGCGTGGTGACCTCTGACGATCGATTTTCTGTTTTTCACAATCTTTCTCCCATCGCCGATTGGTGAAAAGTCTAGTGTGGAGTTATGATCTTTTATAAAGCCTAGTTTAGCCCGGAAAGCTACAGTCAGAAGTTTTACATCAAATGGAGGATTAACAACAAACATAGGGTCTACTGCTTTGCTGGTGTTTTCAAAGCCTCCCTTGCGATTTAAACATAGTGGGTACAAGGAGGGGATTTCTGTGACGCTCGCCGAATAATTTCCATAATCGTGGCTGCTTTGCTGACAAGTCTAGAATGGGGTATACCGTGTAATACTACTTAAGCCTGTAAATCACAATGCACAAGTTTTACATCAATGGGGGATTGCCCGCTAGCAAACCTTCAGTCTATTGATCGTGCACTTTGTACTGGTGTTTCAATCTATACCTTTCGCTGTAAACATTGTGGCTAAAATGACTTCTGTAGCGACCGTCTTTATCAGTGTTCTCGACAGGCCATTTCAGTATAGGGGGTCCCTATGCTATGACTTGGAACCCCTATGCTGTGACCTGGACCCCTGTGTTTCAACCAGCATAGGGGTGTTTCTGGGGAGAAGCTTGTGAATCTTATAAAAAGTTAATACTTGACTTTAGAATGAGGCTGTGACAGAGGAAAAGTTTACTTCACAAAATTCATCCCTCAAAATGTAGGAATAGTGTCTCATTGCATTGCCATGGGTAACGAATTTTAAGATTTTGCGGGGGAAGATTCCGGACTCCCAACCGTTACCATGTCTTTGGCAAAGTTTGTCGCCTGTACCTGACCCCTACGTTGTGATAAAATCCTGGTGAGAATACTGTTTTTTGGCTTGCTTTGCTGGTCGGTGAAAGTCGGGGCATGGCTCATCCAAACGAATGTACTGTGTGTATACTGTGTTTATTTTTGATTTGATTTGATTTATTCGCACATATTAAAATCATTTTTCAGTACATAATGGAACAAGAAAATATACGTGCTGGGGGAAGAAAAAAGCCATAGTAGCTTATACAAGGTCTTCCCCCATCTAAATTAACGAAAAAATAACATAAATCTAACAATTAATAACATAATTATAGTAGTAAATGATAACAATAACAAATAAGACAATAATAATAGTAACAGAATACTGACAAAATAGTAATTGGTTGCAGATAAAGATATTGATAAATGATACTACACTGTAAAATACATGTTACTTTTCACAGATTGCTATACATTGTACTGTATTAATATATATACAGTGGATCATCATCATTGATATATATTGTTTGTATCAATATACATATATACCTAGTAGTCTACATATAATACACTGTAAAATACAGAAGGAAATTGTATTAACCTTAAGACATTAAGTCACACCTTTCGTGTATAAAGAAGTTCTTACCTCCTTCTTTTCCTATATCTGGTCACTCCAGGCACCTATAACATGCTTCTTGTGCTGCTCAGATTCAATCTAAGACATGAGGAGAAATCTTAAAGAGGGAGGTTCCACTATAAAACCACCCAATAAATTCGGCTAGTGTAAACTGTCTGGGCTCAGTCCACCACTGACTGGCATGCCGTGCACATGGGTGCCGGGGCTGGGCTAAGACACAGTAGAGTACGAAGTAGTTACTCTTCAATACACTTTGAAATTCAAAAACAATAGATGCAAGTTTCAGTTTTTCACATAAAAATCGACTAAGTATGCTTCCTCTAAACAGGCAGACTATATAGTAAAGGCCAGCCTGGTAGGGAAACATAGTCTGATGGTGACTGTAGCAGTGATTCTGGTCTTGCAGATTGATGACAGCAGTTCTTATATGAGAACAAGACACCGACTAACTTTTATCAATGATATTGCATTTCTAGATCTGTAACTCAGGCAAGTACAGAGCAAGATTGCACTGAATTCAAAATAATGGAAAACCTGGTCAACGCTTTGTATCAATTGATCTTTGACGTCAATATCAAGCTTGAGGAAAGTACTGTATGCAATATTTAGCCTTGCCGTAACTTTCTGGGGCCTTTTACATGGTTTGACAACGTTTTTTTAAACTAGTGGAAAACAACTCCATACCAATTTTCAAACTAAAACAGTAAATAATATGCAAATATCTTTCTGTTTTGTGTGGTGATGCAAGGCCTTTGTTTTCTGGCTGTAGACAGGGCTGGACTCCCATGGCTCTTAATTAGTTAATGTGATCTAGGGGTCAATTCAGCTTTCAAAGTCCTGGCAGAGGACAGCAGGGAGCATCTACATTGGTTTATGGTTATGGTTGTTCCCAGGGAACGACTTGTCCCAGTTTAAGACATTTTATGTCAAACCGCATCATATCACTAGTCCTTCACATCACCTGTACTGCATCCGTTAGAAATTTCACAATGTATTCTGCTGCTTAAAAGGATGTATTATGTACGCATTTAATTTCTAATGAATGATGACTCTTTTTAGAGGCATAATGCTGACAATAACAGCAACTTTAAAAGCACATAATACTGCCTACTGTCTCCATTTTGTCCGTGTCAAAGCAGCACATATCGTTTTGTCGGAATAATTAAGGAACAAAGTATCAAAATCGACCTGAGATGTCAAATATGTCAGAAAACTAAAAGGAACAGACACGCAGTTTTTGATATCTCTGATTTCGAACTACCATATTGTCTTATAGTTGACACAAGTTTATTTAAAGTTGATGCAAAACCTTCATTGTCCGGTGCTTAGGTTACCATGTGATCTGTATAACTGCAATACTATATACATACAGTAGGCGGCAAGAATAACGGTAAGATGGTCTTGTGTTTAGGTTTCTTGATGAAATGTTATGGATTCGAACCCCTGGCCCCAATGCTGTGCCCTCTAGATAGGCAGTTTACACCTTAATTTCTTTACTCGACTCAGGTGAAAACGAGTAAGAACGTCCTCTTGGATGGGAGAGATAAAGCTGGAGGCCCCGTGTTTGAGGAGAACCACACCTTGAGCACATATAAGATCTCACCGCACTTAAAGAAAAGAGTATAGGTATCCATCCCGGTGTGAGTGAATTGAATCTTACAGTCGTGTTTAAATGAACGGTGCACATGTATACTTGATAGGTAAAGATGAATAAAGATTTATTTTGCACTTATTTTGACAAAAAATGTTAGCTTCCAGACCTTTGTTCTCCCAAAAAACTCATGGGCTCACCCGAAACAGTTGATTATGCATGCTGAATTATATATATGCAAATGCCTTTTTCTGAGAAGGCGAGTCAACCACATATTAGGAGGTACAAGACATATTAATGTGTTACCACCCAAACCTTAAATCCATGGAAACAATTTAATCTAGCAGAAAATATGCTAAAAGTCAAAAATGTCCTCGCTAGTCTCCCCCAAAGGTTTTGGAGGTATTGTAGATTCCGAAATAAAACAGGTCCTGGAGTAAACAACGTGCTTTAGTATCAATATTCAAAGATCTAGGGTCAGACAATTAAGATAACCATATAAACAAGACTGAGCTAAATCTGTTTGCCACACCCTGTTACTGCTCAGCTGCTGAAGCACGCATCCACAAGCACAGCAGCAACAAGAGGACAGAAAATCCTTCACGACTTCCTCGCCCAGAAAGTGCCAACCGATGACGTTCCTGGCTAGACAAGTTTGAAAAACTTGAAAGGTAAGTCGTCTCTGTAAACAGAATTGGCACATTACTCATTTTGAGGTGATGATGAATCGGGCGATGCAATTATTTTGGAGTTTAAGCAGCGAATCCTTTCACATCGGAAAAATCCCATATCTCGAGGGTCAAGTCTGATGGGGGAGACTAAGAATTACCAAATGTGATTCAGCCTTAACTTGTAAACCAACATATTGAAATAAAACGTGCATTAGGTACTTAGATGCAGGTATTTCTAAAGTCTTAGTATATTTTTCACATACTGACCTGCACCAGGGTTAGAATAAGGCTGAATTGAAGATGAGTAAAAGGATGTGAAACTGCCAAACGTTAGATTCCCAAATCATCGATATCATGATATAAAAGGCAATACAAAAAGTTATACGTCGATAACATTACAATCTTTTCGTTAATTTTCACACATAGGCTTTAAAAGTTTAAACTACACATTTTAGAGAAAAACGGGCCATAGAGTAAACAACATGCTTAAGTATTAATATTCAAATATCTAGGCTCAGACAATTAAAGTAACAATATGATTATTGAATAATGCTGATGATATGTAAGTGAGCTGCACGGACGATTCAATTCAGTTTGAGCACCGAATCCTTTAGTTTGGATTAAGTAATAGACTATTCGCTATCTGGGAGGTCCAGGCTGTTCACTGAGATTAAAAGATTTTTAAAAAAGCACAGAGATTCAGCGTTCCGGTCAGGGATTGGAATACCACCTACATATGCAGGTTACTTTATCTATGTTGGTTGAAATTTACAATGTGTCTACTAAACCAGTACGAATTGTGAAAAGACAGTTACTAAAGTGGCATTCAGTAGACTATGTTAAACAGCTCAAATTGAAACGAGGTTGATCATCATCGATTTCATTTATGATTGTATTTCGACTACAGCGTGTCATACTTTGCGTAATTCAACACGTTTCATATAGATACCGATTAATCTTTTTTCTTTCATATTTGATATCCATTTTTTTCCGAAGGGAATAGGGGAATATGAATATATTTTGGCAACTAATGGAGTTGAAATAGACCTTAAAAGATTCTTTTTTGAACCATTCAGTTGATATATTATGTTATATAAACCTATAAAGCTTTGCATTACTACAGAAGACCAAAACCGCACCAACTCTATCCTTGGTTCTTGGACATTATCTTCTAATGTGATCTTGCTTAATTTTTGTCCTTGATGTATGGCATATGAAGAAAAAGAGGTAAAGATGAAATCAGAGGATTGGGACATGGGGGGAAACTTGTAACTGAGTAAGCTCACTCCCTTAAACTGTGCGTACCAAGGGTTGAACGTACACAGACGTTATCCTCAGATTCTCCTAAAAATGAAGTTCCGCATAATTTGTTTGAGATCCAAGAACCATCAAATTACATAGGTGCGGCCGAAACATACAAAACTGGCAGTGTTTGTAATGAATGTACATATATATGTAGTTGGGGGCCATTCTGTATATTCCTTTGATAAGACTAGCCTCATATTCAGCATACACATGCATGTCAGAGCTCTTCAACTGCCATGTGATATAGCACTCATTGCCATAACTACCTGCACAATTTTTGATGTTGAATTAGCAACTTTCCATTGCAAGTCCTGTTACTTACGAGAATTGTTTTTGTTTGCAGGACGTCATGAGAGGTACACTACACATGCTGATTTTCCTTCTCATTATACTGAAGGATGTAAAAAGCTGGTGGCTCATCCAGAGGTCAAAAGATGACTGCAAGAGTAAATGTAAACCCTTAGACTGCAAATGCGCCAAGATGGGCCTCACTAGCATCCCTCAGAACCTGCCAGCATCCATCTATGGTTTGTGTTTGCCAGATAATCAGATTACATATTTAAGTCGCTCAGAGCTCATAAGGTATAGAGACCTGGAAATATTGGACCTATGTGGTAACCAGATCACTGTCATTCCACCCGGAGTACTTTCAAATCTAGCAAAGCTCACAGTGTTGCACCTATCCAAAAATCAAATAACTAACATTCGGCCTGGTCAAATCTCAAATTTATCTAGACTCTTCGATTTGCAATTATCCCAAAACAAAATAACTAGCATTGAAACCGGTTCATTCTCAAATCTACCAAATCTCAGCAGTCTGTTCCTAGATTTAAACCAGATAACTGAAATTCCACCAAGTACAATCTCAAATCTACCCAAGCTTAGCTGGCTGTTCCTAGACTCCAACAAAATAACTGAGATTTCAGCAAGAGCATTCTCAAATCTACCACAACTCCGAAAGCTGCATCTGAACTCGAACCAGATATCTTTCCTTCCTCGGTCAGTATATAACATATTGGCATCTATTTCCTATGTAAACATTTCCGACAACCCCTGGCAGTGTGACTGTAGGATGGCGCCCTTCGGGTTAAGCATGAATGGGTCTCGTTCGTTTGAAAACCAGATAGTTTGTTCCCAGCCTGCCATGTTCTCTGGACAAAAGCTTAAAGATATGAACCCTAAAGACCTAAACTGTTCACTGGCAACAACTTCCACAATGGCACCATTCACCACACTGCCTGTTCATCCAAGTAAAATATCAACTGTGCCTCATGCTGGCCGATTGAAAAGTGGTACCAATTACTACGATATCACCGCTTTCCACACGTCTCGCTATCACCGGCACTTCAAGCAAAAGGATGTCTCTACAGCACGCCCTGTAGACACAACATTCACCACACTGCCTCTTGGTCCAAAACCAGAAAGCGACAATCCCCATGAATCTGATGTTACTAAGAGTCTTAGTTTCCCCCTAAACTGTACATTGGCAACAACTTCTACAATTATGGCATCATTAGCCACACTATCTGTCAATCTAAGTAAAATATCAACTGTGCCTGTTGCTGCTCAATCGGAAAGTTCTAACAGCTCCACTAACCACACCTTTCGCTCCAAATTAAATGCTGACTCAACAGCACGCCCTGTAGGCACAACATTCACCACACTGTCCGTCGATCAAAGTACTCTAGAAAGCCATGATTCCCATGAACCTGATTCCAGTCTTCCCCTACCCGTTCTCATTGGCTCTGTCTGCGGTCCAATAGTTGGTGTTCTCCTGATTGGCACAATAATTCTCACAACTTGGCACAAGAGGAGGAACGAAAATCCTCCTTCAGGTCCAAGTCCCAAAATTGTTTTGGATGATGGCAGTCCAGCTGCCTTACAGCCAAATCATTTTAACGAAAATGTACAAACATTAAAGAACGGAACCCAAACATCTGAAGCTGTGGGTCCAGCCAAACGTATAGACAGAAATATTGGTTTGACTGAAAGTGTTAGCAGCAAAAGTACCACAACAACTACTGTTACTGTAACGACAAGTGATCATTATTACCTGTATAAATACATGGATACGCAAAATCATCAGACAGGACAGGTTCAGTCTCAGGCCATCAATGAATCCAACACAAACACCACTAATGGCACTGACCAGACAGGGCAGGGTCACACTGAGGACACTGCTCATTCTTTGGATGTTAGGAATCTATCGCGCAATGCTCTGTTAGCTGCATTACAGTCAAATCCTATGTATGTAGACGTGAAAACACCACCAAATGACCCACCCTTTACTGAAATAACCAGTGGTTATGATGAGACAGGGCAGGGTGACGATCAGGCCATCACTGACCCCAAAACAAGCAGTACAGCTACTGTATATGCAGTTACCAGTGACCATCACTGCACGAAATGGCCTCGTTTCCCGGCGTATACGTACCGGTATTTTTCTGTATTTTTGTCGGATACTGACGGATACTGACGGATACAGGCGGATTCGTGTAAGATATCCGACAATTTCCGCACCGGTATATGGAATATTTCCGGAAGAATCCGAAAGTAAGGTATATTCGACGAATACGGAGCCGTACACAGCACGGAAATGCCACCGATCCTGACGGATACGAACAGGAAATTTTCTGTATTTTTGGCGGATACTGACGGATACAGGCGGATCCAACCTGACGGATCCGACTAAATGCGCACTGGGATATGGAATATTTCCGGAAGAATCCGAAAGTAAGGTATTTTCGACGAATACGGAGCCGTACACTGTACGGAAATGCCACAGATCCTGACGGATGCGTACATGGATTTTTCTGTATTTTTGGCGGATACTGACGGATACTGACGAATCCAACCTAACGGATCCGAAAATTTCCGCACCGGGATCGGGAATATTTCCGGAGGAATCCGAAAATGAGGTATTTTCGACGGATACGGAGCCGTACACTGTACGGAAATGCCAGAGATCCTGGCGGATACGTACAGGAAGTTTTCTGTATTTTTTAAAAGAAAATTGCGGATACTGACGGATACAAGCGGACTGTGATCCGGAACCTCAGATCCGGAGGAATACAAAAATAGGAATTTTCGACGGATATGGGGCCGTACATTGCACGAAATTGCCCAAGATCCTGACAGATACGTACAGTATGTATTTGCCACGGATACAGACTGATCCAACATACAGACTTTCTACAATCTTTGACATCTTGTGACTCTGAATATGTTTGTATTTGCCACGAATATGTACAAATCAAACACACAAAGTTTGATAGAATGGTTGATTATCTTCGCCGAGTACTTGTACTCGGGGAAGATTATGTTTTCGGTTGAAAAATCTGTTAGGTGGGTCTGAATGTATGTCAGGAGCATAACTCAAGAAAGCTTCAATGAATCTTTATAATTTTTGGTAGGTGTGTAGTGGTTGTGCAAAGGAAGGTCAAGTTCGAAAATGGTTCACCTTGCGTTTTTCAACAGTACTGCAGCGTACTTTGCATTTTTTTGTGTTTGTATGTAGGCAAAAAAAGTGACGGAAACATTGATGGATCTTCATGATTTTTTGCAGGTGTGTAGATGTTGTAGAAACGGGGGTCAAGTTCAAAAATGGTTCCCCTGGTATTTTCCGTCGGTACTGCAGCGGGCTATGTGTGGATGTGTATTTGTATGTCGCCAGCATAACTCGAGAAGCTGTTGATGGATCTGTATGATATTTAGTGGATAGGTAGGGTTTACAGAAAGGAAGGTCAAGTTCGATAATGGGTCTTCTAGCGGGTACCTAAGGTACTGCAGCGGAGCTTCAAAATGTAGGGGCATATTTTCTGAAAGTGCTATGGTCATGATTTTTGTGTGGTAGATAGTTCATGCCACAGAAAGTAAGTTCTGTAAATTTGGGCCCCCTAGCGGCTTGTTAAGAACTGCAGTGGGTGTTTTTGTTTTGACATTCGGACATGAATAACTTGAGAAGGGGTTGACAGATCGTCGTGATGTTTGGTATGAAGAGAGCTCAGATGGTGCTATACATAATCAATGATTAATTATACAAATCAGGAGCTAATTGGCATAATTAGTAAGGAAAGTTTGCTGCATTTCATATTGGGACTCTGAAACATGTGACGGTTTCCCCGAAAACAGGTCTTACAAACAGATGGCCTGGGAAAGTAGGTCAAATAAACAAATAGAGCACAGCACTGCTCTCCAAGCAGAGGTGTGGGTCCGGCTGTTTTTTCACACGTTTAGTTTAGGCATGTTTGTCCAAAGCACGTTGGCGACATAACGAAAAGGGGACAAAATAGAAAGCCCGAAAAAACACCTAAAAACATGTCAAAACACGGCTCTGCTTGGAGAGTACATTGCTCCAAAACTGCACCACTGCTAGGTACGGTAAAGTCACATTTACTATGTCTTTCAAAATGTGTATGATATGGAATAAAAATGTATTCTATTCTGATTCATATATATTGACTGCACCATTTCATCGTCACATTCAACTTATGACACTGCAATTTCAAACCTTTGTGGGCCCATAATTTCAACATACTCATTTTTTTCATGACCAGTTTTTTTTACATATATCAGCACACAAGACACTTACATTGTACACTAGTCCTGTACCACCAAATGATTTTTAACCCTATCTCCACCCCCCCTCAAAACTTACAAACAGCACATGGTGTATGATCAAATTTTCAGGGGGTGATATCAAAGCATGTAAATATGAATCACTATCCATAATAAGCCTTGATTATTTGGCGAAGATAATGTGTTCGAGGAACTCTAGTTATTCATAAATACGCGTGCATTCTTAATTTAACGAATTATCATTCAATGACAGGACGTTTTGGGAAAGCCTGAATGTAACATCATTTCATATTTCAACATATATGCATTTCTAAGTTCAAAAACTATCAAATACAATACGGAAGTTTTATGTGGCTAAATAATCCATTTCGTTGAAGACAGGCCGAGGGACATCCGCATACTCAAAGCACCTCTGCATATGCAGGTTAATGTCGGTAAATTGGGGTTATGTAAGCACAATTGTTATAAAATGTATTACAATTAACAACCATCACATCATGGTGGTAATATTTACTCCCGTATAGTGCACTTGGACCAAAAATTTCTACATGTTCTACATATTCTACTAAAGTAATGAAAGCCTTATTTGTGGCCAGTTCTTCGTCTAAAAGATATCAGATACAAATAATTTCAAATACAGAGGTTGAAAATAGAAACTTCAAAGTAACATTATACTGTCTGAAAAACTCCCATGATGACACGCCACATTTTACACGTAAGAAGTATATGCCGTGGAACTGCATGTGTATAATCGTCCTCTCCCCATTCTATGACTACATCTGAGTTCACTTCTTCCATGCACTCTTGGTAAGGTACAGGCAAGGCTGATTTCTTCTGTATCTAGCATGTTGGACTCAGCTTGGAGTTCATCTTGTGATGAACCAGTTCCTATATGATAAAACCAAATGATGAATAAATATCAATTCACATACTTAGTATTTAAGTAACATGTCACATGATTTTGACATAACTGTGATCAAGGAGGTTATATAGACTATATAACCTCCTTGCTGTGATGGGCTTCGTTTCATCACAGCAGCTAACAAAAAACAAGGGACAATGGGTATCCATCATGCCTGTCTCAGCTAACATTGAAGTGTACCGATGATGGACTTAAGCCTTACCGAAGGAGCCTGAGGTACTCTGAGCATCTGACAGCTGATTGCTTTGTTCCAAGCCAAGCTAAGGTCCTCACAACATGTGCTGCATTTGTGAAGGAAGTATCTGCCGATGCTGTATAGGATATATATAAAGGGAATCAATGACAAATATTAAACATATCACATAATCACATTTGTAAAAAATGAATCTGGCATCGTTTAATTGAATACGTAAAACTTACATTCATAACTTGAATATGATATTGATCAAACATGCACAGCTACAACTTAATGCAATAATCACTGAAACACACTACTACCTCCACATAAGTTCCAGCTCACTATCCACAAACTGTGGGACCTTTGTGGGACAAATACTGATGACATTCTCTTCCGTTACAGGATATCTTTAATTATCTTTCCCTCAACCGCTTGCTATGTTGTATCTGAAACGTTAACCAGACACAAATGTCTGTTGACCATTGGCAAGAACGAACAAATTGAAAGCTATAAATTTCCTAGATCCTAACGGTGTAGAAGTGCAGGTCGACTGGACAATTCTTAATGTCATGCAAATGCGATGATATGTCAAGCCACAATAGGAGGATAACTGACGTTCAAACTAGTTAGAAACAGGAATTTTCCAATTTGTACTTACCAAAGGGCAGTCTCTCTAAATGATGAATCGACTCCCTACCAACTTTACAAGGGGGAGGGGGGCGACGAATATTGCATGCACGAAGAAGACTACTTCGCAATGCCGCGCGTTTGAGTTTACACCGAATCCCCTTCGACTCTCAAGTCACTAAAAATCACTGGTCGACCATGGTAGACTCTGACGATGCCATGTTAAGCACAGAGAGTGATGAAACGCCGTTCTTGTCTCCGTGCTGTTCACCGACAAAACCGTTTCTCGCGCCTGACGTCATGACACGCAGTGTCTTGTGGGAGATTGGACACGAATCCGTATTCCGGAAACGTCAGGATTCGTCGGAATTGTTGGATCTGAGGTGCATCGGATCCAATCGGAAACGTTCCGTATCTGCTATGATGCACGATTGCGGATCCGCTGGATTTTTCAGGATCTGAGATCATGCCGTGCAGTGTGTATTTGTTGGTTAGGATCCGAAGCAACTACCGACAAACAAACAATCCGATTAATATCTCTGCCATATTGACAAATATCTGAAAACGAAGAATCCGCGCAAATATCCTCAGGTATCCGAGGCGCATCACGGATCCAGACGTATACGGCGTCGGAATTGCCGGATCTGAGCTGTACCTGGTATTTGTCTGAATTTGCTCGGAAACGTTCCGTATCTGTACCCGAAACGTATGAAGGATCCAGACGTATACGGCGCCGGAATTGTCGGATCTGAGGTGCATCGGATTCAATCGGAAACGTTCCGTGTCTGCTATAATGCGCAATTCCGGATCTGCTGGATTCGTCAGGAAATGAGATCATGCCGTGCCGTGTGTATTTATTCGTCAGGATCCGAAACAACTACCGACATACAAACAATCCGAACATTCCAAATATTAAAAAAACGAGGGATCCGCACAAATATTTTCGGGTATCCGAGGCGCATCACGGATCCTGAGGAATACGGCGTCGGAATTGGTCGGATCTGCGGGCACCTGAGTATCCGAGCAGTGAACTGGGATTTTTCCGGATTCGCTCGGAAACGCCATGAGGCCCGATTCCGGATACGTCGGATCCGTCAGGATACGTGGCCATTTCGTGCAGTGCATGATCAGACAGGGCAGGGCCAGTCTCCGGCTACCACTGATGAATTTGGTGATAGATATCTTCAATACAACACAGAGGTGGCCGCCTCAGAGCCTAATCCTGTGTACAAATGTAGAAATGATCAGACAGGGCAGGGCCAGTCCCAGGCTATCAATGTTGAATCGCCTGATAGTAAAAATCTCATATACAACACAGAGCAAGCTTCCTCGGAGCAGAGCCATGTGTACACAGCGTAAAAATGATCAGAAAGAGTAGGCTCAGACTCAGAATAACATTGATGAACTGTTGGATGGAAGAAATCTAATCTAAACCACAGGGCCAGCATTGGAGTAGAACAGCACATGTGTACACCATAGGCCCAGCATAGTAGTAATAGTAATAGTAATAGTAGTAGTAGTAGTAGTACAGCACATGTGTACAAATGTGTAAAAACGGCACCAGGTCCTTATGATAATGATTATGAACCCAGCCTATGAATGTGCAGGTCCAGACAACTGATGAAAACAAGACCCTTAGACCACTTGAAAGAAATACTGTTCCGCCGATAGGTGGGAATTTTCCGGTACACCAAGGAGGTTAAAATATTGACCTCCTTGAGTACATTCACTCCTCAAAAGTCTTGTTAGCTGCATTCACATCCTCTTCTGTGTAAATTTCACACTGGTCACAAAAGAACACAAAACTGAAAGATGCCGGTGTAAGAGACTTTGCTAAACGTGGCCCTTAATTAGAACAACCAACAAAACCAGATCTCCACCCCACTCCCCTCACCCTGTATAGGTGCTGATACCAGATGATGGCCTTGAAGTTCTTCAGGACAACACAAATCATGACTTGAAATAACATGATACTGGCTGTCCAATGCAGATTCAAAAAATCTTATACTTATCATTTATCATGTTTTATCAAATCTATGATAAAATGCAATCAACTACAAAAAAGTCTGTCATTATAGATCAAATGTACATACATGTACTATCTTACCAGCAAAAGGAAATTACATTTGACTATGTTTGAGTATAATAACTTTATTGCACAAGAATTGTTATATACATAAAGTAGTAAATCACATGTACCATCTGCTGTTTGTGGAGTATTTCATGGACTAGTCATTATACAACTGATTTATTGGTAGAACTATTTGCAGCTATCAGGTGAATTGTGAGCTCATATTCTTATCATCATTTTCAATCGATTAATCGAGATCTTTGATACGTTAAAAAAGCTAATGCTGTAGTCAGTAATTATCGTGGTAGAAGCCTTAGCCTTATAGAATTATATTGTTAAAGGAAACATTGCGAAAAACATCAATGAGTGTATGCGAGAGGAGGTGAAGCTAAATATGTTATGGTTAAGGGATTCCGATCCGGCAAAACTGATGTTTCTATCAGTAGAAATAGATTATTTTAATGACTTTTTTTACTAATATCGAGGTTAGAGAGGCTGACGACAGATATCTACGTACCCTGATATGGATGATAAATACTAAATATCAAGTAATTGTATGTTATTGTTTAGATTTCCAAGAATACAAAAAGGTGTGTTACATTTAAGGTTTTAATATATCATCATCTAGGACGTGTGACGTTAAAGGTTTCTTTATGCAGTATAGGAAAAAAAAATTCAGGTTTCATTATCTAAAGTACAGCTATGTGGGCGTAGGCCTACGGAATCTGGCCTAAGGCGCTGCCCCATATTACATATGGTGTGGGAATGACTTTAAGTTTACTTTTAAATCTTGAAATCTTGCTATGGTACTGTACTGTATCAATACATACTGTGTGTATTAATGTATATATATATATATATATATATGTATACATTATATAACACTGTAAAATACATGTTGCTTTTAACAGATTACTATATATATATTGTACTTTATTACTATATTGTTCGTATTAATAAATATATATATACCTATACATGTAAAATACATGCTGCTTTTCATTAACAACAGAAGGAACTTGTATAAACCTTAAGACATTAAGTCACACCTGTCATGTATAAAGAAGTTCTTACCACCTCCTTTTCCTCCACCTGGTCACTCCAGTGTGCTGAGATTCAATCTAAGACACCAGGAGAAATCTTAAGACTTTTGATGTTTGATCAACTGTACTGCATCCGTCAGAAATTTCACAATGAATTCTGCTGCTTAAAAGGATGTGTACCCAACCAATTTCTAATGAATTTCGTCTTTTTTAGAAGCATAACAATAAGTAAGTTTATTGATTCGATCATTCATAAATCACTAAAATACATGGCAGCGTCCTCAGAAGAGGATGCTTAATTGCGTACATTAGGCGTATTACATGTAACAATATCTAACTTAAATCTAAACAACTAGTACTATTGAAAATCTAGAGACATGAAAAAGGTAAGTATTGTACGAGGAATTAGAAACCAAATACAGAAATTCTCATTGTACAAATGATAAAAGAAGAAACAGGGTTTATCATCAAACTGTAAACTAGATAAATCAACGTCGGGAGATTTTATCAGGTGTATGTATTCAATAGATGAGTAAAGTATGGAATGGGACTGTTTTTATAGCGATTTGTTTTTGCCAAAGGGATACAAAGTTGGTGGGCGTCTTTTAGATTTCTAGCGTGGATTTCCAATCGGGTTGGGGGTAACCAACTCCTGAAGGTAGGATTTCGAAGTAAAGATTTGGCAAACCGAAGGCTAAGGTTTTTCCTCCTGTTTTCCAAGGAGGGGAGACATAAAAGTGTTAGGGCTTCGTTATAACATATATATTGTCAATAATGCTGACAACACAATAAAACGGCAACTTAAAAAGCACATAAAACTGACTGCTGTTTCTTTTTTGTCCATTTCAAAGCAGCACGTTCAATTTTTTGTAGAAATATAAGGAACAAAGTATGAAGATCGACTTGAAATGAAACAAAACTAAAAATAACAGACACCCAGTTTCTTATGTCTCTGATTTCGAGCTAACTTATTGTCTCTAGTCCACACAAGTCTATTTGAAGTTTGTATAAGACCTTTAAATTTATTGCTGGGTGCTTAGGTTAGCATGAGAAATGTGATCCACATCATTGCAATACTATATACAGACGGTAGGTGGCAAGAATGACGATACAATAATAGTAAGGTGGTCTTATGGTCAGGTTGTTGACGAAAGGTTATGGGATTGAACCCTTAACAGGCCCCAATGCTGTGCCCTTGCGACAGGCACTTAACACCTTCTTTACTCCACTTAGATGAAAAATTATGATGTCTGGGATGAGAGGTACAGCTGAACCTGTGTTTCAGGAGAACCACACCACGAGTACGATACAGATCTCACCGCAATGAAAAGAGTATGTATACATCCAGGTGTGAGTGAATCTATATATGATCTTCGAGTGAGGTCTTACACAGCTTGTACTTACTGTAGCTAATTGATGTGTTATGCCTTTAGGCGGGTTACCTACTCTCCAAGCAGAGGAGTGGGTCCGGCAGGTTTTTGACGTGTTTTTATGCGTTTTTGTCGGGCTTTCTACTTTGTCATGTTTTTTTTTGTCTAGCCACACTGGGTTGGCTAGACAAAGAAAACATGATAAAGTTTTTGACATGTTTTTATGCGTTTTTGTCGGGCTTTCTACTTTGTCATGGTTTTTTTGTCTAGCCAACCCAGTGTGGGTTGGCTAGACAAAAAAAAACATGACAAAGTAGAAAGCCCGACAAAAACGCATAAAAACACGTCAAAAACCTGCCGGACCCACTCCTCTGCTTGGAGAGTAGGTTTACCAGTTTTCCAAACAAACAACATAATGACAATCCATCAATCCATCAAATAAATCAAGGCCGAGTTATCATGTAGATAGACACAACCACACACACTGGCCAAAATATAACCTTCTTAATTGGCAAAGGTAATAACAACATACTGAACACAAGGAGACAAAGACAAGATATGAGAGTTTGTGCATATTCATGTACAGACTGTAAGATATATACAAACAGTATTGTGAACAAACAACAACTAGACTTAGTGCAGAAATCAACTTATAATAAACCTTTTTTTTTTAACAACGCAAGCATTTTCCTGTGTACCTTTTTTGAAGACCGTTTTAAGTCGCCAGCAGAAGGTAATGGCTTGTTAAGGAATATGTTTGAACAAGTGGTCACTCTGTTTTGCCTTTAATCTTAAAAATTAAGAACTTACTGACAGAATATCATCTTTATCAGAAAAGTTCTTTCTTCTGTTGTACTGATTCATGAACACTAAACATACATAAATTTCACCAGTATATGAATAAGAACACTTTTTTGCATTTCCACCAAAAGGCACAATGAGTGACATATTTCAGAAAAATATATCCACATTTTTCATAACACTACCTACATACTGTACACAAAACAGTTCCACACTGTTTGTAAATGCTATAATCAAAAATTAGACACCACCATCTACAACTAATTACTCCTCATTCGATATGTGGATTGTGACTTGTCAAGAAGTGCATACTACAACTAGCCACCTAGCCATGTTAAATATAACATATTTACACTTGAGACACATTTTCAACCACAGTTGTTCCATAATCATGCATAACAACTGATTTTTCTGAGATGTACATTGTAAAGTAGACTTTACAGATGAGTTTATTTAGGACTACGGTGACTTGATTCTTTGAAACTAGAGGCCAGTCTATTCAGTCCCTCACAATTTTCTGCCTTTTCATCTGCTTGAGTTGTGTGTAGAAAGTAGTGGATCATTTTGTTCATTAATAATCTCCAATTTCTTTAGAGCACTTTAGAGGACTAACTGTTGATATCCTTTTACATTGACGCCTTTTGAACTTATGCAGGAGGAGACAATTGAAGAATTACAACATGCTATTTTCCATCCCTCCCTGTCTTCGGCATAGACTTTCCCATCCCGACCATTTTACATCATTCTGTTCTTGCTCAATACTTTCATCCCCTATCCATCCACCACTATAAAACAGGTTTTCTATCCATAACTAGCAGCATCATAACCCTACAGGAGCCGTAACCAGCCATCTCAGTCCCAGGCCGACCGTCTGCTCCTTGGGTGGAACTGCAGAAGAGAAGAAACACATTCAGTAATATGTTAAGTTATCTTTTTTTTGTACCCTGAGTTGTTATGATCTTGTAAGGGCTCCCTTGGAAATCAGTTACTCAGTTAACTGAAAGGACCACCCTAAAGATTCGTAGATAAATTTATAAATGTCAGACAAACTTTTGCTGTCTATTTTCACCTATCTACTTTGACCATTTTAGTCCGATCCATTACGTAGTTACTGTAGAGGGTGCCACATGTATAGACAGGATTACCTTTGGTTCGAAGCCCCCTAGCTTCAGCCGTGCTGCCTCCTGCCTCAGCACTTCATCGTACTCCTGCTCCGCTCTCTTCTCCTCAGCTAACTCCTGCTCAAGCCTCTCCCGCGCAGTACGCTGCCGCTCACGACGCTCCGTGATCTGATGCGTGGCCACAGGGAACGTGTCATTTATTATAATAATCAATAATTACACTGATCACTATACATTAGGTTAGGTAGGTGTCCAGGTGATTATAATAGCACGCAAAAAGACACTTACTCAAGCAACTGGATAAAAGGTCAAAACAAGTAAATCTCAGCCGTCATCCTTCTGAAGCCCAATCGACTATTACTCAGGTCAGAGTTCAAGACCATTGAGGACAAAGGTCATAAACCTACCTGCCCTTTGACCTCCGGCTTCCTCTCCATCACAGAGTTTTACAACTTAGGGGCCTTCACCTTTAATATATTACCCACAGTGCACTTCGCTAAGCATGTGCAGTATAAACTGTGAACCTGCTTATAGCCTGTCAAACCCACCTGCCCTTCGACCTCCTGCTTCCTCTCCATCACAGCCCTCTCCCGCTCCTCCTCCTCCTGTCGTGCCAGCCGGTTGGCGACCTCCAGCTGCCGCAGCAGATCTTCACGGCTTCGCAGAACCTGGGGGCAACGTGGTCATGTGGTTAGGGTTAAAGTGAATGTGATCTCAAATGAGTTAAGCTCACTGGAGAGCCCACCCACACTTAAAAAGGTAGGGTTCTATCCTGTTGTCACTCAATCTTACAGTTCTGATTCCTACTGTCCGCTTGCACTTACTGTATAAAACTGTCACGGTGTACATCTAAAAGTACAATCTAGTTTACGGGCTATGTGAAACAAACACACAAACCTGCTCCTGACGCTGACGCAGAGCCTCCATCTTAGCCGCCAGCTGGTCCTGACGCTCCTCCAGAACCTGGGGGCACAGGTCAACATCAGTTAGGCCACAGGTCAAGGTCGGTCAGGTCAAAGGGAAAGGTCAAGCAGGTCACAGTCAATCAGATCATTAGTGTGTTCTCATGATGGCATAGGTTAAACATATCAGTGCCAGTGGTATTCTCAGAGTTAAATGGTGAGATCACTGGACAAGGCTGCTAAGGGTCAAAAGTTAAGGGTCAGAAGTCATACCTGCATAACCTTATTCCATAATAACATAGTAAGTGTCAAAGGTGAAAGAGAGCTAGTGTACCTCCTTCATGAGCCTCTCCCTGGCCAGCCTCTCTCTCTCCCACTCCGCGTCTCGCTTTGCCCACTGTCGCTCCGCCTCGTGTCTGACACAGACAAACATCAGTTAGTCATCACTGGAAAGTTCTAAGTACACATTTAAGTGTTTATACCAAGTCAACGCACGTTTTTAGGTGACAGTCTTTCAAATTTAATGTCACTGCTGTAGTGTGAAGAATGCGGTCCCAAACGTGAGTATATATCCCCTTGTCACAATTCATGACTAGATGTAGCTGCTGCAGTGTCTGACACACAAACATCAGTAGAGTATAGTTCTTTACAATTTGATCAATCCCTTGATTGACCAACCAACCATCACACCCAACCAAACATCTACCAACCCACCAACCACCCGACCCCTTTGCACCTGTACATCTCGTCCTCTCGCTGTTTCTCCATACAACCAACGAAACAAACAAACAACCTGCGAACACACACATACACACTCACATACACACGATCCTTACCAACCAACCAACCAACCAACCAACCAACCAACCAACCAACCAACCAACCCACCAACCAACCAACCAACCAACCAACCAACCAACCAACCAACCAACCAACCAACCAACCATCGCACCCAACCAAACATCTACCAACCCACGAACCACCTGACCCACCAACCAACCAACCAACCCACCAACCACCCGACCCCTTCGCACCTGTACATCTCGTCCAGCTCCTCTTCCCGCTCCTTCTCCAGCCTCATCTGCTTCTCCACCACCTCCTTCATCCAGACGGCGTCGGCCTGCGCCTTCTCCCGCCGCGCCGTCTGCAGACGACGGTCCTCATCTGCCTTCTCCGACAGAGCTGCCAGGATCTTACGGTCAAGCTCCTGCAAGGACACGGAAAACGTCTCAGTTTTTACTTTGATTCATTTTTGCTCAATTGAGCAACCAACTAACCGAACAATCCATCCACCCATTCATCCATCCACGCATAACACATCCCCTCCTCTGCATTTTCTGTCAGCACTGTCAGGATCTTACGGTCCAGCTCCTGCATTGACGCAGACACGGGAAACATCAGTCTCAGTAATATTTTGATCTATTGACCAACCAACCAGCAAAACAATCCATCCATCCATCCACCCACAGCCCATCCTCTCCTCTACCTCCTATGAATGAGTACAGATTAGTATTTAGGCTTCGAATGTCTCAGTTCTGAAGCAAGTCTCTGCACTAGTAGCACGGAGAAGGTTGATCAGTGATAAATTTGCAACTCAAGAGACACCGACATGTGCCTGTAGTAAAAATGTAGATTTACATTGTGCGTTGTAAACATACTTGGTGCCTGGATGCACCCTCAGCATTTAGGTTAATCCAACAATTGCAGAACAAACTTGGTGCTGCATGCACCCTCAGCAGGACAATGTTACCCATGGTGCCTGGATGCACGACTGGTAAGCCTATTAACCCTGCTGACTTCTCCTACAAGTAGTACAAACCTGGTGCCTGGGTGCACCCTCCACGGAAAAGGGTTAAAACATGATTTATCAGTGACTCACCAGTGCCTCCTGGACCTGCTGTGACTTCCTGTTAACCCTAACCTTGCTGAGTTCTGCTGTAAACAGTATAAGCCTGGTGCCTGAATGAGTCATGATTTATCAGTGACTCACCAGTGCCTCCTGGACCTGCTGTTACTTCCTGTTAACCCTAACCTTGCTGAGTTCTCTACATGGAGAAGGTTAAACCCATGATTTATCAGTGACTCACCAGTGCCTGCTGGACCTGCTGTGACTTCCTGTTAACCCTAACCTTGCTGAGTTCTGCTGTAAACAGTATAAACTTGGTGCCTTAATGCAAGTTCTCTACATGGAGAAGGTTAAACCCATGATTTATGAGTGACTCACCAGTGCCTCCTGGACCTGCTGTGACTTCCTGTTAACCCTAACCTTGCTGAGTTCTGCTGTAAACAGTACAAACTTGATACAGAGATGCACCCTCGGCATGTAGAAGGTTAAACCATGACTTATGAGTGACTCACCAGCGCCTCCTGGACCTGCTGTGACTTCCTGTTAACCCTAACCTTGCTGAGTTCTGCAGTAAGTAGTACAAACCTGGCACAGAGATGCACCCTCAGCAGGAAAACGTTAACCCTAAGCCTGCTGAGTTCTGCTCTAAGCAGTACAAACTTGGTGCTTGAATGCACCCTTGGCAGGAAAAGGGTTAAACATGATTTATCAGTGACTCACCAGTGCCTCCTGGACCTGCTGTGACTTCCTCCTCATCTGCATCTTGTACTGCCTGGACAGGGCTCGGCTGCAGAGGTGGGAAATGGAACATCTCAACATCCAACTTTAGCTTTAACCACAGTGACATTAGCTTAAACCATCGTGCTAGCCACTGTACATATTCTGTGATGTGAAGATTTGACACCAAAAATTAGTGTGTACAAAATCATCACAAACTTAGAGCAATGGTCGCTCTCCATCAAAATATTGGTGGAAATTTGGAATGTATAGAAAATTTCAAATAAAATATTCTCTTAGACTAATATGTTGTTCAACCAAAAATAAAGATAAGATGGATTCATGTTAAATCTAACTAATTATTCAGTAACGATTGAATCCATTATAAGATGTAATAAATAAATAGATGAATAAATAAATAAAACGTACCCAAGATCTGCTTTCTTCCTCTGCTCTTCGAAAGCTTGTCTTTCTGCCTCCTGAAAAATAAACATAAGAAAATTCTTTGAGTGACAAGTACAAAAACTGAAGAAAATGCAAATATAGCATTTAGACTGATCTAAACAATTACTTAGAATTGTAAAATGTTGATCAACTTTTAGGATATAGAGAAGTGATCTCTCTTATTGGTCATAACAAGATGGATTGATGCTAGTCCCGTATCGTTTTTCATGCAGTATATGCAGGCTCAATATGATCAGGAAATTTCTTTACGTTATAATTTACACACATCAAATACAGTTGTATGTACCATAATATGAACAGCTGGACACATCCCATCTTAAAGACTGCATCACTTTGTGAAATGCAAGTCTTGAGGTAAGTGACAACAGCGGAGCCTGGATTCGTACTCTTGATCTCCAGTCAAGAACCATCGTACGTTTCAAAAACTCACCATTTTCTCAAGTTCCCACTGCTGTCTCAGCAGTTCAGCCTCCTCCTGCTTCAAGGCTTCCGCCTGAAAAAAAAAACAAATCACTTGTTACAACAGCTTCTCACAATATCGCACCCTACATCATAAACATTGTTACCCAAGGCATGTACATGTGCAATTGTTTTTTCGTTATATTTTAGATTAATCACATCGCTACAATATAAGTGGACTAAAAGTCATTGTTTTATGTGGTTGTTATGCAAAGACTATGTAATAAGGACGTAATTCGGGTGTGTTCGCCCGCGAGTTCCTTACTGAATAAAATCATTTCATCATCAAAAACTCAGAAGTGTCTTTATATAATAATATCTACTCACTGTATGTTTAAAAGGCCTGCCTATGACAAAACACAGACTCAGATGGCAGGGTGCAAAATACTTTTTTGAGCCAGGTTACCCATGTTGCAACCTAGGGCAAATGCTAGGTTGCACATCCAAATTTCAGGTTGCTCCAGCAACATTCACCGATTTCTTCAAATTAAGCTCGTATCAGTCGTATGTAGCGTATAATACTACTAATATTTCAAAATATATATTAGATAGTATTGTGTTCCCATTGACCTAACAACATCTTGTTTAGCCGAGGGCAGTGTGTTTTCGTCTTTTTCAGCTCAAATTCCACCATCTATGAAGGGTTTTGGATGGTTTATAACGAAAAAGTGTTGATTTCTTTATCTCAATTGAAGATTTACCGAATTTTATGAGAGTGACACTGTTTTTATGAGCTTCCAGGGCTCCGATTGAGATCTTTGGCTCAAAATATAAGGTTGCACACTGCGCTACCTGGGTTTGGAATTAACTTGCACCAACCGAAATCTTGTTGCACTGTGCAACGTGCAACCAGGTATTTTGCACCGTGGATGGTACATCAACACAGCCTACATACTTACTTTACTTTACTTTGGTCGAGCTCCCGCTCAAACCAGACTTCCTACATACATTGTTATAAACTGCCCGAATCATGCTAATAAACTATGTCAAATCCACTTCCATGTCATAAGTGCAAAACACTATCTTCTGTGCACTGGAATGTTACATAGTTACATAATCATATACTGTAAATGCAGAAATGTTCGCAGTGATTTTATGTTCGCGGTTTTTGAGGCAACGTTTCAACGCGACCTTAAAACCACCACGAACATTTTTGTCCGATACTGTAGCAGTACATGTATGTGACTATACTCTATAGCGCTGCCGCAAACTTAAACCCACCGCAAACACTCCATTTTCGCCTTAGCACGAAATAAAAACCAGGCGAACTTAAATGCATCTACAGTACCTCTCTTTCCCTGTCCTTCAACTCTTCCACTTGTTCCTTCAGCACGCCTGCTTGCTTCTTCTCCTCCATCCTTCTCTTGATCTCTTCTTCCCTCTGTTTTTTCAGAGCGGCCAGTCTCTGTTTCTCCATGACGTCATCGATGTGTTTCTCCTCTGCTCGAGCGCTGGCAATTCTCTGTATAGAGGGGTGGGATGTATTGAGATGAAATGTATCTCCATTTTATGTTTTACACATTTTACTTAACCATTGTCCTACACCTGCTGTAGTTTCTATCCCAGCACTGTGCTTTTGTAGTATTTTCAATATAATTTATCAATAAGCTTTTTTCTCTGATATTTTAGGTTGCAGAACACATTCTTACTCTACAGTCTACACACAAAAAATTGCTGTAGTCAGTCTACACAAAGAAAATGACTACAAGTTAAGATACATGTTGCTTTCCACAAACAAAAGAGCCTCAGAGTATCAACCTTAAAAGGAATTAACAGTAAGTCACACCAGTCCTGTCAGGTATGAAGGAAAAGTTGTGTGTTAGTGGGGTCGTGTGGCGTAACGGCGGGGTTTTCGGCCCAGAACCCAAGGGTCCCGGGTTCGAATCCCCTGACGTCACCGATCTTGTGTACTTGGGAAAAAGGCACTTTACACGACTTTCCCCACTCCAGCCAAGCGTAAATAAACGGCTACATATGTGTGTGGGTCACGACATCAGCAATAGCTTCCTGTGTCCCACGTCTATTGCACTGTTGCAATTCTAATAAAATACAAATACAAAAGTTCTTACCTCCTCCTTCTCCTCCACCTGGTCACTCCAGGCACCTATAACATGCTGCTTGTGCTGCTCAGATTCAATCTAAGACAGGAAGAGAAATCTTAAGTCATTTGATGTCACATCAAAATCATCACCTGTACTGTACTGTGTGTAGGCTTTTCATAGCGGGATCTGCTGCCTAAAGTATGTACATTTGTATTTCACATCCAATTCTTTGGTGAGTTTGACTTTTTTAAGGAAAAAAACTGCTAACAATTAACACAATATGTTAAACAGGAACTTTAAACTCGGAGTATATCTTGGATGCCTATTGTTTACTCTTTGTCAATTTAACTTACATAAAATTTTAGCAAGACATTTTGAGAAAGGAAATTAAAAAAGATCGCAGGGAGGAAAGCTATATGATATTGTGTGTACCAAGGTACAGACTTCCCCTCAGACTCTGTTCTCAGGTTAATCTTCCAGTTCAGTATTGTATAATAATATTTGAAATCCAAGGACCATGAAAATTAGACTGGCATGAGCTTACCTGGCGAAGGTCTGGGTTGTTTTTTCTGAAGTGTTCTTTCAACTTTACTTCAGCGATCTGAAAAATAGAAAGTCAAACTGTTTATTACTTATAATTCATATCTTAGGACATAACTTACTGCTACGCACAATTCAATGCTGATATGAGAAAATTTGTGTGGCTTTGTTACAGCCCTGTCACACAGCAAGAAAATTGATCGGCCGTCAAGTGTGCAAGCTGTAATTTTGAGTCTAAATTACTTTTTTGGCAGTAGTTATAAATAAATAAAAAAATATTACTAATATGTCAGGTGTTCTCTTGATCATGGAGTGATTTTTAGGAATTGGCCGATGTTCACACTGTCTGGTTACTGAGCACACTCAAATTCTACGCTAAATTTTCAGGTGAAAAATATGCACCCTCAGTGTTTATTTAAATTTATGCAACCTTCTGGCTATCAGCAAATACAACCAAAGCTCATTGATGGTATGACAGGAGCTTATTTTTGGTTCGTATTTACATCATTATTTGTAATAAAAGAACTTCTACTACGAAAAGTGTCTTGGTAATGTGAGGAGCATGCTTACCTGTTTTCTTTCTGTCTCTTTCTTCTCCTTCAGGTGATCAGCCCTATGAGAAAAGAAAAATATTGACATCTTAAAAACCAGCATCAATTTTTAAAGTATTTCTGTGTACATGATTGTCATTTTTAGCCAACTAAGGTCGGCAAGTTTCTAATCTTTACAGGGAGGGGTTGCTAGCCCTTCTTCTTTAAGTTTAACCTGCTCGAGGCACCTCCTCAAACTCAGTCAGGAGCTCCATCTTACATCCCTTCCAAAAGACGGGTGCAGTCCCAGCCAACAAATTGGAACAAGGAGCTCAACTGTGAGGCTGCTGCCAGTTTAGCTACAGGGACATCCCTATATGCCAATCATGATAAGATACAGTGTTGTTAACTTTTGGTCATTGCATGCATGAAACTTATTGAAAGAGAAAGGTTATTAGCATTGTTAAGAAATAGTTGAATAATTGATGTGCGCCATTTTTCTTCGGCATTGTGTTTCAAGAAATCAATAACATACTGCTCATTCAGCTATTAAATGATTGTTACAGACTTATAAATTGTAGATATATGTGGCATGACCTCTTTTACACCTCACATGCAGGATAGAATGTTAGAAGGACTGCAGCTCAATTAATGTGCAGTACATTACAATATCTCTACTCTGAATATACAATAGTCAAAACTCTATGGGCTCTAAGGATTAACAATTACCTGGTGGCTAATTGCATGTCAATCAATATAAATGCTGTCCCAGTGTCTGGTATGAGGAAAAAATTCAGTAGTCACAGTGTGTGTGTGTGAGTGTGTTTGTGGTAGGGGAACACATGTACATGCGTAACTATGTAATTACCAGGGCAATACGCCATCTTTTGGGTGTCCCCTGCAAAAGGAGGGCAGCATCTGATTTCCCTGTTTTCTTAGTGTAGGGTGTCAAGAAGACGCCTGCACGCCCTGCTAGCTAGCTAATAGACTAGCTAGTAGTGCTAACCTTTCTTTCATGGACTCCATCCTCCTGTAGTTGTCCAGCGACATCCCCCTCAGCTCTGCCTCGTATGTGTCTCTCTCCTCCTTCAGCAGCTCACCCAGTCTCTCTCTCCGCTCCTTCAGACGAGCCGTCTTCGCCTCCTTCTCTGCTGCCGTGTTGAAGGCTTCCATGCTGCAGGGAACCACAATATCATCTATCATTACTTAGGTGAAAGTGACCCAAATACTTACTAACTACATTGTATTCAACCTACAGTTAACAGCAAAAACAATTCACACCCCCCTCACACTTTTTGATTAATTTTGTTCTTCCTTAATTGAGAAACATTTTATATGTACATGATTATGATATCATAATTATGATCTATAAAATATCTATGAATTTCATGGTTCATAATCATGCTCATGATAACAAAAGAGATGCCATGTCTGAAATCTACTCATATAACCTTCATTCATTCATTATGCCCTTTCCTGTTTAAGTTAATATTGAATTTTATAGTTTTGCTAAGGATATCGAAGCACCATTATTATCCTTAACTCCCCTCTACATTTTATTGCTGAGAAAATCATTTTATCCAGCTCTACAACTAGTACTAGTATTTTACAACTTTAAGTACACAACTGACATGGTGTGCAATTGCAATGTCGTCAGGCAGTTTACCAGTACAGTTATGTCACTTAAATGTGCATGACACGGATCACAGACCTGTCCTGGTAGCTGCGATGGGACGACCAGTGCGCGCCCTTCGCTGTCTGCACGTTGGACTTGTGGAAGTAGCGGGCGTGGTTGTCCCACGTCTCGCGGAACTGTGCCTCGTGGTTCCGCTGTCGGAGGATCCTCTGCTCTGCCTGCCGGTTCCGGACGTGCCAGTAGGAGGGCAGGGTGGGTAGGGCCATGGCTGGAAGTATTACATAAAAACAAATAAGATGTCAACAATGATTTCATATCAGATTTGATATCTCCCGACCCTAGAATTATCACACTGTAGGAGCATCCTCATTACATCTTCATTGCTCAGATCTTCATCAGTTTACTGAAAGTACTTGCAACTCGTCCTGTCTTGTCTTGGATGGTTCTACTAATCGCCTGGCAGGGTTCCAATGAATAACAACAGCGAGGATGCAAGTTTTCTGATGGTTTATTCACTCTCACAGGGTCTAGATATTCTCGCAAGGTCTGTTTCTTACACATGCGTGTTAGTCTAATGTCATATGCTAATGTTACAGTACTTGAAGAAATGAGGGCAGGAAAATGTCTTGAAATAGATCTAACCGTGTTCATGAGTTGTATAAAAAGTTGTCTACAGTAAACAACAACATAATGTACTTTCTGTTGTTATATCTTACAGCACTCTACTCACAAACTGACCTTTGAAATATATTGCACAAAGGAAAGGAAAAGTTTTGCTCTTTTTACTTTATGATGAAGTCATATAATAAATTTGACTGCGCTGACAAAATGCCAGGCGTTTTCACCAATAATTCGACAGGTGTCACAAAGTTCGAAAAAGTGATCTGGTGCAAGTTACTTCGAAAATTCGCATTTATACGACGTTGCAACAGAAAATTCGACCTACCTGCGTCCTAATTGATGTGTGTATATTCAGTGACGGATGAAACTGAACGAAATGTAGTCAGGAAGCCAAAGAAAATATGAAATTCCTTGTCTTTGTTGTCAGCATCTCAGCTGCTGATCGAAAAATTTCAAACAGGTAGATCACGCTAGTTCGCATGCGCAGTGACCTTTCAATGAACTCTAATAGCAACCAACCCATACAAAAGTGACTTGTAAATAAGGAACAAGAAATACAAAGATACATCTTTCAGTGGCAACTTTGAAACTGAATACGACAGCAAAAAATAATAGAAATTTTGTGAGTTTATTTTTTGGGTCTAATACGTTAGTTATACTTCCCTAGACATTCTCAAATTCATTACGTTTTGACGACAATAACATTCTGCGATTTTGATAGTATCTGCTAGATGTCGCTTTTGAAGGAATACATTTTTTGCCTAAGGAAAATATATAGATTGAGGCGTCCTGTGTATTTCTTATGTTGCACAAAGTGTCACGAATGACCGTTGCTTATTAGACGATGTATCAGATATGTCAAAACGATCTTTACCAAGAGCTGTAGCTTTCTTAAAACCTCTTTGATACCCTTCAGGGAAGTCGAGGTTCCCCGTGAACTCCTTACAGAGCCTTCACCAATCAAAACGTTTGTCAAAGTTTTCCAATATGGCGCCCTAGCAACGAGAAAGTCATTCTTGTTCGTGCTGTAAGATGCAAAAGACACACATACTGGTCAAGTTGATAATTTCAGTACCTTAAAAAGAGGTCGAAGCGCATACCCTGTTAAATTCAAACCGCATGAAAGGCTAGATGACTCGAGTCAAGCAAAAATAAGTTTGTAAACATGGCGCCTTAGCAACCGTGGGCTTGTTGTGGACCCTTGTCACAAATCTATTGAATTATATTCATCCGCAATCGTAAACGCTATGAAACAATTGAAATGAAATTATATGATTCCGAAAAATATATATATGCTTTGTTATTATCATAGTATATAAATACATTCGTTGAAATGACAATATTTTGTTGTATTTCCCCAAGCCGGACGGACTATTTTCAGCAACCGCGGCACTTCTATTTTCAGTTCAATTAAAAGATTGCGCGGGTCGAATGAGTTGAAGATTTCACATGGAGAAGAAGATGGGCCTGTATTTAGTGCTGTAAATATAAATATTTTTGACCCAGCATGGCTCTAGACGACGTACGTTTGGAATGGATGCGAGACAAAGTCTACGCAGGTCTGGACATCGAAGATACGGAGATTTTTGAGGAACTCTTGAACAGAGAGGATGGCGAGTACGAACGGAAGATTCTGAAGTTTTTGAACGAAAGTCCTGAGAGCGGGACTCCCACAGCTATACTGTTCTACTGTCAGATTCAGGAGGAGGAAGAAGAAGTGGAGGTAGAATGTGGTAGGTGCAAACTTAAAGATTCTCCTCGTTTTTAGGAAGAAACCTATTAGTTTTAGTTGATGACACACCCCCTACAACCCATGGTCAAAATATTTGTGCACGACTGAACTGATGGTAACGTTGGTACACATCAACAATAACGTTATACTGAACGTTAAATGATTCCAATCATTTGTAAGATTGTTAGACATTCATGCCAAGTCCTTCAAAAGGAATTGAAGCAAAAAAAGAATGACTTTTAGTCTGTTTTGATTTGTTTTTTAATAGTGTTATAAGTTTATATAGAGACTCAACACTAGTCAGTTCAAATCCGGAATGTCACTTTCCAGATTTCAAGGCAGCCATCTTGGAAATCCAATTTTCCAACTTTTTTTCTACTGAACATACAGTTTAGTTTTACCAAGGAGGTTATATAGACAGGAGGAGGTTCTGGATTAACACCCCGCCGTGGCCTTTGTCTTGGCCCGTCAAATCCTGCTGTGTCCCATTGTTCCGGTGAGCCGGCGGCACTTCTTTGTTTTCACTTTCCGACTCCCAAGCTCCATGCAAATGAGGCCGATTATGACGCCACCGGCAGCGACGCTACCCGAGCAGTGCCCGATGTCTAGACGATACCTCTTCGGTTTCCGACAATTTCCTTATTTGGGGTGCGCAATAGCATGCGCAGAAGACGGCATTTTTGAAGAAAAAAACATGGCGATCACGTTGATAGTTTGTTTATCTCTCTACGACGAACATGGGTTTGTTTACAGCCATTTCTTTGTACATGTCTCTTTTTTTTGCCTTAGAAATATGGAGAAACATGTATAGATTTATGCTGGAATTACAAATTTACGATGGATTTCCCCGATAAACTACGGTTATCCTGGGTAGTACAGACATTTGTCTTTCCATTCATGTAATTTTTGCCATGTTACTCGCTCGAATTTTCCGTTACCCGTAACGTTTTTGGTTTCTTGTTTGTATCATTTTAATTTCAGTTAGGTCTCTATAAATGACCTTGGTAGGGTAAGGGATGGTGCTACTAATTTTTTGAGAGGCTGGTTTCATTGGCACGACCGGCAATGCGCCTTGGAATGAATTCCTTATTGAACAATTTTTTTCCGAAGTTGGTTTCTATCAAGGAGTTTGTCGAGCCTTTAAAAGCCAGCTAACGTTTTTGTAGGCATTAAAATATTGCATGGAAATGTACAGCTAGCCCGACTGCAGTTGCCAAGGCCTCCGTGCGCTTATAAAACCTCCTTGGTGCGTCAGCATAATTCCTCTGTCAGCAGAGGTTTGTCTTCCGTGATATCGGCTTGTTTATCGCTTTTTTCCGGGGATCTACAGCCCTTCTAAAATTGTCTTCAAAATCACAAAACTTCCAAAAAAAATCCACTTGAAGTCTGTGCCGTCTTTCTTTGGGGTTAACATAACAATGAAAATTATTCTGGCTCCCGGGTGAGATGCTATAGAAATCAGGACCACTTCGCACCCCAATGTTAATTATTTCTTCACACGGGTTTCCAACACTGCTGAAAGGGGACTGATCTAGAGCCTCCTCCTGTCTATATAACCTCCTTGGTTTTACATGTCATTTGAAAGAGCATGATTTCCCTTACGTTGTGGTGCCTTTACTTTGGTCATAAGATGTAAAGCTATGAAGATATTCCTTTTTAAAGTTGCCCAACCCATACCTACATTGATTCGGCCTGGCGACTAAACTGGGGCCACAGGGGGCTAACAGTGGGCTATCCCAATGAAAATGGGCAATAAATAGTCCGTCTGCACTGTTGAAAACACTCGCATAATGAGTTATCACACCTAGCTAGTCAGTGTAATTAGCACTTATTTGACAATTTTCTCCTGAGGTGAACAATTTGATTTGAACAAGAAGCGACTATCAAACCTCCTTGATTTGACTTTACCAGATCACAGTGCTACATTATTTCAAACTAATAAGCTATGTTGTCAATTAGCTTGACTACATAGGACATCTGGACATCTGCAAAGAACAAAAAAAAGTATAATGTCCTTGGTTGTATCAAGGAGGTTTAAATTCAAACCTCCTTGGTTGTATTCATATAAGCAGTGATAAATGTAACCAAGATTGAAGATGTAACAGTGTAAAACGATTTTGACCTTTTTTAAAGAGTTAGGTGGAAGAAACCTTGAAGAAAGAAATCAAATTCAGCTGTAACAGTTCTAATTGTCTTCCCTAGGCCCTCACAAAAAAAAAGAATGTTAAGAAATCATTGGGAATTTTCATAATTTGTATTTGAGAGATTAAAAAAGCCTCAATGCAAGGAGGTTACAGGCCTATATATTAAACCTCCTTGCTCAATGTTTAAGATATGCTTCGAGTCCTGAGTTGTGGATTTGTTTTTTTTTTTAGCAGGGTCTAAACCATGTATAACTTGATTGGTGTTTTGATTCTCTTATCGATCAAAAGCCTTCTGATTGCTTGCTTGGCCCATGAATATAACATCTTTATTTGACCAAGGATATACAAAACCTCCTTGGTTTTCCTTAATGGCAAAAATTTGTCCACTTATAAAAACATTTGTAACATTGTGTAACAAAGCTTCAGGTAGAAAATTTACATAATACTTACTGATCACCCATACAAAAAGAGCAGATGATGATTCATACCAATTAACATGGTTAAGACAGAGCTTGAATGACAATGGTCCATTATTTACACTTGTCAAGTTTGTTTTGTTGTTGTTGCTTGCTGGCAATATGACAAGCAGGCCATCTTTGCACACCAAGATTTACAAAAACAAAGGACACTGTAAAATGTCCTTGCAAAAACTTGGCCATGCGACTATCATAGTTTAATATGTAACAAAGACTTTTTGTTGGGGGACAAATTGAGCAGGCAAGATGAAAATGATACAATTAAAAAAGTATGTTAACAATAACATGAAGAAGAGTTTACATGAAGAACACTGCGTAACGGTTTTGTTTCGAACCTGACCTCCTGAGGTAGGCTGCAACGGTTCAGAATAAAATGGTTTCGCAGAATTGTAATCATGAACCCAAAAGCGTTAAGGAACCGGTTCACATTGATGTTTTATGACATGGTACATCCGGATACATGAGGTCATAGTTCTTGGCGTCACTTGGGCTTTAGCGCAGGAAAGAGTGAATTCAATGTTTTTAGCTGTCGATCGGAGCGTTTTTGAATCATAGCTTTTTGCTAACTTAAAGGTTCTTACAAATGGTCCAATGAGGACACGAGAGCCCTGATATCTATGTGGGGGAATCAGGATGTCCAGAAGGACCTTGATGGCATTCATCGAAACAAGGACATTATATAGAATTCTATATAATGTGACTTTATTAATGTCCTTGATCGGAACCAGGAGGTGTACGAAAAAATTGCTATGGGCATGAAGGACAGCAGTTTAGTGCCAATTGAAGACACAACTCTTTGTCAGTGCTCGGAAAAGTGAAAGTTTCAGCTGTCAATAGGATATTTTTGAATAGTAAAATCTTGTTACGGCCGCTTACTCGAGGTGCGGGATTACAACAGAGTTATGCAAATTCGATGTAAAGCGTTTTCAGCGCGGGTGCAAGTTTGCATTGCTGACGCAAAATGTTAACCGTTTCAATTCTGGGTTCATCCAAAACGGTTTGAAGCATTTTATTTTTTTAATCATGAACGTGGCCTTTAGTTATTGTTTAATAAATGTGTTTCAGATGGCAGCTAGTTAACACATTGGTGTGGCTAGCATGTTTTTATATCAGGTTAAAAAATGTTTTACCAATTATAACTATGAATAAGTCAGTCTCCCCACTTGAATTGCATGGGTATATCTCCCAAGATAGCTCTTCATTCCATATGGCTTTTTTACGAATGTATTCAAGGTGATATTATCTATGTAAAAAAAGTGGTGGAACATCAGACTGAGGACAAGCATGATGCTTTTTTGTAGCTAAAAGTACTAGTGCAATCAATGCAGCAGAAAACCCTACAACTCCTGTATATCATAGCCAAGAACAGTGTCCCGGTCACCGTCATGCGTCACCCCTACGCTTCTCCTCGACAAGTGTATTGGCAGTTCTTTTTGCGCAAACTTTTTAAAACTGTGCTGCACCCCTCCCCACACTTTGAACTTTCTGTCTCAACCGGTGACACTACTTAATAAGATAGCAACTTGAATGACAAGACTCATTTGATAACAGACCATGGGGTGAATTTGAGTAAACCAAATTGCGAATACAAAGGCGAATCCTTGCAACTACGTCATTATGTGCATTGTTTCAAGGGCTGAACGAATCGATCGACATTGACACTATCAAGAATTCTATAGACAATATGTAGTAGATTGGTCGGGAGAGGTGGCTTCGATACTCTTCTAAGTTTATCAGTACTAGTGTTTATTATCCTTTAAACAAGCCGTTTATCAGTGTCTGTAAATTTAAGTACCATATTTTTTTTCAATGAACAGAGCACACCCTGTACCCGTATTGTAGCTTAAGGTACTCCTAAACCTTTTAGCGAAGTTGTTTTAGAAATCGTCAATACGCATTGGGAATCCCCACCACAAACATCCACCAATCTTTGGGAAACCATAATGTATTCACATTGTTATGCAGCCCAGACTTCCACCGCTATTGTTCCTGTATGCAAATGAACATCACTATCACAACATCATGAGTGGCTCAGTAACGCTCCATTCAAACAAGGACAATATTATATAATGTCCTTGATTCAAACAACAAAGGAGGTTGTATAGTCTATATAACCTCCTTGAAACAACAAGGTTAAAGAATTCGATTTTAAAAGATTCCAAAGTAGAGAGAAGTCAACAGTGGAAGATTTACAAAGTTATGAAAAATTAAACACCTCTGTAATTGAACGGGTATTTTCTTATTTCTTGATATCAGAGTCTCCTGCTTTTGAAAAATTCTTAGTTTTGCCAAGGAGGTTATATGGTCTATATAACCTCCTTGGTTTTGCCAAGGAGGTTGGTTTTGCCAATTTCAATAAAGCACATCACTCTCGCTTGTGGAAAATATATTGGGTGTATGTCATGCCAGGAAATGTTAAAAAATGCATTTAAACTTATACTAAACTAAAAGCAGAGTAACAATTAAATGAACTAAACACAATAATATCGAGAAGAGTAGGGTCGCGGTGTGCTTTGGACCAAAAATCAGAAGCGGTAGCTTTTCACGCCGCATACTCAACCTACAGCCTCCCTGACTAATTAGTCGCCAGACTTGCCACACTCGTGATCAACATCCCCTGTTCTGTGATTTTGGCAGGACTTGAAATTCAGTACTGTACTTTTCCTGTCATACTTCAAAGTAAATAAATCTATCCCGTGTTACTATAATGTAAGTAACATAAAACTACCTGCACCCTGCTAATTTTAACTGCACCATCTAATCATTTTCCCGTTCTGTTCATCAAATTTAATAATTTTAAAGTGATACAATTCAAACCTTTTTAAATCCTGAAATCTGTTCTAAGGGCAGTAAGGCAGTACAAAGTGAACATATTGTTTTATAAAGAAAATGGCCACTACCTGAATTGGATCACAGACCTACTTTGAATCATACTTGCTAATTAGACTGTATTTCACACCAACTGGCAAAGTGTGAGTTCAGTTCTGGAGAGCCAGGCATTGGCAATAGAGAGCCTGGCCATTCCCACATGGCCATTCAACCTTGGTCGATTTACATTTTTCACACCTTTTCCACCAAATTACCAGTTCAGTGGTCGGGCTTGAGTTCAATGGTCTAGCTCATTAGAGGTGTCATTGCCCCCTATGGGCGAAAGCAATTGCCACTCAATTACTGGTATTAACCCATATGGCCAGTATGAAGCTGCATTGTGCTAAGCTAGGACTACATCGTAAACATGCATTTTCAACTGATCATATCTAAAGCGGTGAATATCACTGACTAATGATTTTTACATGATTATGTTCATGATGAAGAGAGCTTTCAGCTGATACCCAACTTGTAGGCAAAAATCAATCATTTCTGAAGATTCCTGATAGCTTCTGTTTTTCCACATGTGAACTGACTAGTGTTCAGTAGAGAAGTTGACATATCGTTGTTGATATAATTGTCTGAGTTTGACAATGCAATATCATATAGCCTTTATTTATAACTGTCACAGTTACTGCCTAGTTGACTAGACTGTGATCGCTGAATGACCAGAAAATGGATTTGTGTTCGTCAGCCCTCAATATTATCATTGGAAATTATGCACGAAGTAAAAGTAATGATCTAAGCAACAACACATTACAAAATGTTTAAAAAGAAATCTATAAAATTACTTTTAATTAGTGATCTATCAAAGTTTTAGTGGCACAGCAATCACAGCCTTTATTGGGAAGGGGGTATAACAGTTTGTTTATTCGTTTGTTTATCCAACCAGGGGAAATCATGTCGCAAACTGGCAATTTTCAATAAAGTCTGGGGGGAAAACCCCAAAGAAAAGTTCAATGATTTACATCAAAATCAAATCAAAGTTAGAAGCGATTATACAAGTTACGCAAACTACAAATTTCACTGTTTCTGACTGATTATTTGATTGATTGATTGATTGATTGATTGATTGATTGACATCTGTTCCAGAACCGGAGGTGCCAGACATCCCAGTAGACGACGGGGCGGCAGGCAGTGATGACGACAAGAGGAGTGGGGACGGGGAGGCAGAGGGGGAGGGGGGCGGCAGCAGGGCAGAGGGGGAAGCAGGGGCAGACCCAGGGGCCACGACACCCGCCGCACCACCTGCAGGTTAGAACTTGTCATATGGTTGTATATAATTTGGCATCGTGTTGGCATAACGGTCCTGGGTTTGAATCCCGTGACATGCAACCGATGTTGTGCGGCAATGTGCCCTTTAAGGAAAGCCACTTAAAACTGTCGACTTTTCTCACTTCACTCAGGCGGCAATGAGTATCTACTCTCATCTCCCAAATAAACATACCCCCCGGAATAAACATACCCCCCGGACAAATTTTCAAAATCTAATAAACGTACCCCCCGGAATAAACATACCCCCCAGAAAATTAACCAAATTCACAGATGAACTGTGTCCGAGGGAAAGATGATGATAACAGATATGGTAGCTGTACATTTATGCCTGTCTGAGGACCATACCAGTAAAGTGTATAAATATTGAACAGAATAACTGCACACATCTTGTTCATCTTCTTGCTTGCCACTTCAAAAAAATATAGTAGTTATGTCGAAAAATTGGGCATAGGTTCTCCGCTATGAACCCTAACCGGGGGCCAACGGTGCTTATAAATTCAACAAGTGAAAATATACATGATACATGCATTTTCTACTTGGAACTTGAAGCAAGTGATCAAGGAAAATTGTTGTATATACTGAGTCAGAAATCAAAACATGACAAGTAGTCGCCAAACTGCTCAGTTCACTTGGATGGGCGACACTTTCAAAGTCTACTCTTTGTTTTTAAACAAATGTATCAACATTTAGAACACGAACAGAAGATTTCAATATCCTGAATATATGGTAACAGGTAAGTTATTACTTATTTGTAAAAGCCATAGAGAAAAGGAAGAACTATAACATGTATATGATGTAACTTTTTATCTTTCCCTACTTGCCTTTATCTTATATGCAAATATAGATTTGTAAACTTTACGATTTGTAAACATTACATGCCACAAATTATTGTGTTGTGTCAAGGAAATTATCATATCATATCAAGGACAATATTATATAATGTTCTGGTTTTTGTTGTTGCAATCCAAATGATTTAAAATCCACAAATCACCCTTGTATGTAGCAAAAAAACATTAATTTTGAGAAACTAAATTGTCAACAAATTTGTGAGAAACCTCAGGCCTTTTCCAATGTTGCCACAAAGCACAAGGTTCTCATGTTACACATGAAAAGTTGAGCTAGACACAGCGGCGCCGCAGACAGAAAGGGGCGGGGCTAACAGAAAGTTTCACCCATATTCCTAGAAAGCTCTGGTATTCTTTCTGTAGAGGGGTGATCTTTTCTAAAGCATTTTTAAGTGATAATAACGGTGACTAGATTGCAATTCAATTTTATATATAGACTTTGATATTAAAATTCTCTTTGTAAAAATGCAAAACACATTTCTGACCAAGGGAAAGGAGTTTTATTTGTACATAAAAAAGAGTTGTTTCCCCTTCTTCGAAGTGAGCTCTTCCATGACAAAGCGTTCCCACGGCCAGAGTCACTGACGTCCAATGCGTTACTCACTTTACTAATACTGTGGCGATTCTCCAAGCGCTAAATTTCCATGTTTGTGGTAGGATTGAAATGTTTTGATATATATTGAAAGTAATTACACAGTTTTTTTAATGCTAAGACACTGTTTTTTGTGGTGTTGTTTTTATATTTTCATTTTGGGAAGGACTGTATCTCACGTGAGTAGAGAAATTTACATGCGTTAAACGTACTTGAAACACTGCGCCGCTGGCATGTATATTTTTTTCTGATCAGCGTGCTTTAGTTTACGATGTAAACAGAGACTGTCCAAGTTGTTTATACAAAAAGAATTGCATTTCAAAACGTCAGTGTGGCGTCTTATTTTCTCCCAATAACAACGTTGACTTTGTAGTGTCATAGAGATCGACCGATACGTTACGAGTTACGCCGGGATTTCACAAAGGGCGGGTCATAGCGGCAGGGAAATCAACGCCGCTTGGCCGAAAAATAGCGAATTATGAGCAAAAATGCCGGGGAAATATGGGCAGGAAAACCCAAACTTTCAATTTCAATGGGATCCCTGGTTAGCAAAACTCTGATTTTCAAAAAAATAATAAACGTACTGTCCAAAATAAGAACGTACTGGGTGGATTTTGAGGCTGAAAAAATAAACGTACCGGTACGTTTATTTGGGAGATGAGAGTAGCTTTGATTAGGGACGTCCCTCATGTAAGATGCTAAATATGAATGGAAGTCCCATGTTCTAACTTTAAGGAGAGCCACACCTTGAGAAGGTAAAAAAAAAGACCACACTTTTCGAAAAGAGAATCTGAGGACCATCTCGGTGTGAGTGGATCAAATAGATCTGATTTTGAATACCTTAAATTTTACCTTAAGTGGCTATAACATTCTTGTCGAACATAGATGTTTCTTTGCTAACTTTTGTCAATTTTCTTTTAGATGGTGATGCAGAACTGCCAGCAGCAGAACGTGCCACTACAGCAGAGGGGGAGGAGGGTGGTGGTGAGGAGGGACAAGAAGGGGCGTCATCGGCCACTCCAGAAGTGGAGATGCCCAAGTCCAGACAGACCGTAAGTTTTTTCTTAAGTTAGTGGCTGAAAATTTTCTGCAATATGCAATTTGTAGAGATAGTTTATGGGATTCTTATCATATGTAAACTAGTCTACGAATGTAATCTACTTGCAATTTTGCAGGCTGAAAAGTTAATGCTAAGTTTAGTACAGTCAAACCTGACTTCCTTAAAGTTAACATAAAGACACCACTAGGCCAATGTGACCACTTTTCAGTGATCCCTTATAAAGTTAAATTTTCCCCATTGACACAAGCATTTGAGTATCCTGTCTATAGTGACCACCTGTCAACGTTTTCAGCCCTGACTAACTGAAAAGGGTGAGAAGACAGCTGTTGGAAAGCTTGTTGGTTTTACTTTGTGCACGTAAAACAACCCAACACACTTATCAAGAAGAGTAGGGGTGACCTAGTGTGCTTGGCCCCAAACGCGAGCCGTAGCGAAGCTGCATTGCACTACAACTATAGCTACTTGAAAAAGCATCTTGCTTCACCTCAATGACTGCTTTACCTTAGTTTACAGAAACCTTTCTAACCTGTTGCCTTGTTGTTTCCCCTCCAGAAAATCATCATCCAGACGGTGATGCGGTCGTACCTGTTTGTGTGCATGGACCACCTTCCCGAGGAGCTGGCCGACCAGGACTGCGTGTTCTTCCTCCGCAACGTGCTCGGCACCGTCGACTGTCCAAACGACATCGATGAGGCAAACGAGATGCTCCCCAAACAGTTCGAGTTTGGGATCCTGAACGGGCACTCACTGGTCATGCTAGAGCACATTATCAGTCAGGTATGTTCACAACAGTCTGATTCAATCCTAGCCCTAGCCCTAAGCCAAAGCCAATAACTTTGAGGAGGCCAATGAGACCCTCCCCAAACAGTCAAACACTTTGAGTTTGGGATCCTAAATTATCAGGACGCTCACTTGTCATGCTGGAGCACATCATAAGTCAGGTATATATATGCTCACGACAGTTTGAGTTGTTGGTTTGCTGGTTCACTGTTTATGCAATACAAACATTGTCAAATAAAATGACATCAGCTGCAGAAGTGAAAAGAGCCCAGGATTGAAATGTTCCAAAAATCTTTTTTACCAAGGACTCTAGATCTGGTAGAGGAGTGAAATTAACATTGTCACCAGGTACAGTTATGGCATCGTCACTAGATAACTTTAAGTTTAAACAACATTTGCAGCTCAATGTGCAAAGGTTAGATGTGGTAGTGTAATACATATATAACCAGCGGCTGCCACCCTGCATGCTTGCAAAGCTGGTTTCTTCTTCTGAAGGGCGGTTATAGTCTAGTACTGTCCACTGGCTTTACAACTACAGGAAGATGTTGTAACATCTGCTTTCCCCCCTCTGTAGGTCTACACCCCCCTACTAGCCTACAACACCCACAGAAACGGGGGACCCCAGGCGAACGGTGCGTCTGTACCCCCCTCCCGCGGCGCGGCGACCCCCCGCGCTCCGCCAGAGGACCACAGTCAGGAGGAAGGGGAGTTCAACATCAAGGAGTCCCAGACCAGAGCCCTGCTGAGGGACGAGTTCCTCATCAACATGCAGAAATTCACTGGTAAGACAGGTCCTATTGTTGTGTAGTTTTGTCTTTGAATACTTTGCTTAAGTCCATTAGCTTTAACATACACAATTCTGCCAGGGGCATTTCTTATATTTGATTAGGATGTTAAGTTTTATTCTATACCTCTATCTTGTACTAGTATGATTTGATAGCTGTTACCATTGTACCGTGTACAATTGTCGTGCAATAAAGTTCTTCTGTTATAAATTGAATCAAAGATTGGTGGGTAACAGTCAAACCTGTACCACCACATCATAAGGACCACCTGGCCATTGATATACAGTCAAACTTGTCCAAGTAACCACCTCTTTATAAGGACTACCTGGCCACTTTTTGGTACTCCTGTTGATAATTTTTCCCTCTGACACAAGCATTAAAAATCCTGTCTAAAGTGACCACCTGTCCATTTAGATCAGATTTTAGTAGCAATAAACTGTAGATTTTGTTTTACCCCAGGCCACATCAGCCGCACGATTGGTCAGATTGAGGGCGAGGTTCGACTGGAGATCCCCGAGCTGAACCTGGAAGGGTCAGAGGTTGACCTGGCAAAGGATGCAGCTCTTGTGGAAGAGGTGGGTTTGAAACATTGTCTCACAAAAACTTTGCCCCTCTGCACATACATGTATGACTTTCTAACTTCTATGCTACAGGAAAGGGAATGAAACTTCTTACTACTATCATCAAGCCTTAATTCACTGTTCTTTGTATACACAATGTCATGTACATATAAGGCATGCACATTGAGCCAGTGCATTAAAATGTCATCCATATAATCAAATCAACATGGCCTGAGCTAAACGTAGATCAAGATCAACTGTCATCAATCAAAATCCCATCCCCAGATTGAGAACGCGACGTCGAGTTGGGAGCGACAGATCCACCAGGCTCTGGAGTACCAGCAGAAGAAGACTCCGCAGGGGAACGGTCCGCTGGCCGAGATCGACTTCTGGCGGGAGCGTAACGCTGCTCTCAGCGCGCTGCACGAGCAGCTCAAGATTCCTGTTGTCAAAAAGGTACGGGAGGGATCGAAATGTTTTTTTTTGTTCTTTAATATTACTTTTGAGGTCATTGAGCACTCAGAGAAAGACAAGAAAGATTTGTGAAATGTCTCAATGTCCAAGGTGTGTTTTGACTTAAGCCAGTTTAGTTGGTGCTGATAGTATGAAAACAGCTCAAGATTCCTGTTGTCAGAAAAGTAAGGAAATACCACCTGCATATGTAGGTTAGTACAGGTAAAACTGGAGATGTGCAGGCATTTCCGATGTCTACTTTTGACGCTCTCAGCATGCTGCATGAACAGCTCAAGATTCCCGTGGTCAAAAAGGTAGGGGAGGGATCGAAATGTAGGGTTAGGGTTAGGGTTATGGTTGGGGCTAGGGTTAGGGCTAGGGCTAGGGCTAGGGCTAGGGCTAGGGCTAGGGCTAGGGCTAGGGCTAGGGCTAGGGCTAGGGCTAGGGCTAGGGCTAGGGCTAGGGCTAGGGCTAGGGTAAGAGTTACTGTTAGAGTTAGGGTTAGGGTTAGAATTGAAAGGTCATTCAGAAATTATTGCTAGTTATGTGAGAAGTGTGAGAGTAGCTCAAGATTCCTGTAGTCAAAAAGGTAGGGAAGGGATGGAAAAGTTATTGAAGGTCATTTAGAAATCAGTGGAACTTGACTGTGGAGATCATTGAGCTAAAATTACCAACCGCAATATCAAATGCATCTTTTTTTTTGCCTGGGTATCTATCCTTCTTCCATGTTTATATAGTCCTGACTGTTCTTGCCATGTTGTCCACAGATGTTGACCATCCTGACCAAGGCAGACAGCCCCTTTGTCCAGTCGTTTGAGTCGGAGAGGGCCGACCTCACCAAGTTTTTTGTGGAGGCTAAAGACAACGTCAGGTTCCTCTCAACACTGGAGAGACACTTCAAGGTATGGGACACATTTTTTGCTTAGTTTGCCATAGACCTGGCTATTAGCTAGCAGGGGGTCAAGGTGTCTTTTGGTTGCCCTACACCAAGAAAACAAGAAAATTGGACACCCTTCTTCTACAGGGGATATGCGGTCACCGAAACTCCGGTTGAATAAAACACTATCAACTTGGTTGTGTACAAAGTGTCTTTTTGTTCAGTGACTTACCAAGTAACCTGATGAAACTATTCACACGTCATACTGGACACTATCCCGTCCCTGATGAATGCTCTGCGGATGGTGTGGATCATTTCCCGCCACTACAACCGAGATGAGACGATTCACTGATTAATCAAGTTATTAATTCATCGATTGATTTTTCCCTATAGAACCTGACCCACGGTACAGGGTTCAACGTTGTGCTGGACACCATCCCTTCCCTGATGAATGCGCTGCGGATGGTGTGGATCATTTCTCGCCACTACAACCGAGACGAGCGGATGGTCCCGCTCATGGAGCGCATTGCCTGGGAGCTGGCGGAGCGCGTTGCCAGGGTTATCAACATCAGAACCATCTTCAAGTGAGTCAAGATTTTTCAACAGGGCCCAAAATTAATTTTGGGGAAAAAGTGCAATGATGTACCTAACCTAAAAATCTAGGTTCACAGGAAGAATTTTGGGTGCACAACATAAGATAAAGTAGAATGTCAGAAAAGGGTAATTACAAACCTTACTGCCTCTCTTAACCTTCTCCCTGCTGCCTAACTCTGTAACCAATAGGAAATTGGGTGCCAAACGACTACTTCGATGTGCTAAAGGTTAAGAACTTCAATCTGAAATTCTACGGCTAACTTCAAAATTTTAAACAAAAAGTACATCAAACAAAGCACAACAAGGTTATGTACATGTAGTTGCTTTTTCTGATACTTGAATTTCAAGAATAATCTGTATACCGAGTGTACAGTTACTGTTCTACCTCTATTTTCTATCATCTATTTTTTATAACAAATAATAACACACAAAACTTTTCCACACTCCTACCCTTAGAGAGAAGACAGAACAGGTTAAAAGTAGGACCTCGGAGGCGAAGAAGACCCTGGAGCTGTGGAAGGAGTGTTACTTCGACGTGCGAGCGAAGATCGAGGCCTCGGGGAGGGACTCCAGATGGGAGTTTGACCGCAAGAAGCTGTTTGAGAGAACGGACTACATGGCCTCCATATGTCAGGACATCTACGATATTGCACAGGTCTGTTTAGGATAAGGTCTTTTTCTCACGATTTGTTTGATCAATTGAAGTAGCAACAACATGGCAGTATAGTGGGCGTTGCAACTCTCTCTCAATCTCTTTCTATGGCTATATAGTAGGACTAGTACTGGTAGTCTTGTCTTTTTGGTTTCATTAGTGTGAAGCATGGCAACACTGAAAAACGTGCTATTGTACCAAAAAAATGAAACACTCAGAAAAATGCTGCTGAGTTTGGGAAGATCATATGGCAAGATAGTTGAGTCAAAAGGGTATGAAACTATGACACATTGGCTGTAATCACTTCTAATAGTTAAAAATGTTTTAAAGTTAAAAGAAATCATGACAAAACTCATTGACAAGCTGCTATGATCTTTGCTTGAATCCTGTTCTCTTAAAGTTGTTCACTCAGTCGAGTACTGACAGAAAGTACTCCCCTGTACACTGAGTAAGTGTTTTTTTATGTTTGTTTGTTTGTTTGTAGGTTCTTGAGGAGTTCTACAATATTTTCGGGCCAGAGCTAAAGGCTGTGACGGGGGATCCCAAGAGGATCGAAGACGTACTGAAGAGAGTGGATGGACTGGTGGAACCAGTTGAAGAGGTAGAACTAAAAATATTCTTAAGAAATCTAAAGGGTTTGGGTTCGAGTCCTTAGCAGATCTCAATGTTGTGCTTTTGGAAAGGCACTTAAGACCTATATCCTCCTTCTACTCAGGTGAAAATGAGTGCCTAGCTTTGGTTGGGAGTAAAGCCGGACTCTCACATCTCAAGCACATTAACCTTCTCCCTGCTGATTAACCCCATAACCAATACAAACTTGGTGTCGAACGGCTGCGTTAAAGATCCCATCACAGTTGGTGAAAGAGTTAGGTTCCGCTCCAGCGTTAGTGGATCAAACTTTACACAGCTTCCGGTCTTACTCGGCTTGTACTTGTTGGTTACGCCAAAGAAACAGTAATTCTTTCTCCGTCCCTGGTGAGTTTCGACCTATTCCTCCTGCACAAAACATGTTATGCCTGAATAGTTTACCATTTGCGCAAAACAAACAAAACATTTTCCTCCATCCCAGGTGAGTTTCGACCCGTTCGGACTGCGCCACCAGAACCAGTGGAAGGGGGTAATGGACTGGTTCAACCGGGAGGTGCTCGCCATCGAGGGCGAGGCCAAGCACTTCATCGACGAGTCCTTCAAGACGCTGCGCTCTGCGGAGGGCGCCTTCGACCTGCTGCTCAAGTTCAAGCACATCCGCACGCGCGACGCCATCAACACCCAGCTGATGAGGAAGTTCAACGACATCCTGCTGCAGTTTGGGAAGGAGGTGGGTTCAAGGGTCACAGTTTGTAGTTTTCAAAGATTGGAGTGATAGGGAAAAAAATGTTGTGACATTAGGACTGTCCAAGACCCGTTCCTCCATCCTTCCCGGAAAGGATATTTGATTGTTGGGAAAGAGAAAAATGTCACCATGTCCCAAAAATAAGATCTAAGATCTTGGTGATATGAAATAGATTAAATGTATTTTCATAAGCTTAAAATGACAGATTTAACAACGAAAATTAACAACAATGGCTCCCAAATTGGTAGGATGGTAAAGAACTTAAAGCTGGAGTCAGCCATGAATCAGACACATTTTAACAATTTTAGGTGCACAAAAGTGCATGTGCACCAAGTTTTTCCGTCCCTGATGTACCTTTGGTAATGTCCTTCTTTCTCCCCCCAGGTGGACACGATGAACTCCATCTACCAGCAGCACAGGGACGACCCACCGCTCTCCAAGAACCAGCCTCCGGTTGCCGGGGCGATCATGTGGGAGCGCTCGCTCTTCCACCGCATGAAACACGTCATCATCCGCTTCCAGGCGCTGGACGAGATGCTGGCCACCGACCAGGGCAAGCAGGTGGGCTGTTTGTTTGTTTGTTTTTGTTTGTTTGCTATTTTTACCAAGAAGGTTATGTTTTTGTTAGTGTTTGTGTGCCTGTATGGCTGTGTACCCCATAACTCGAGAATGCCAGAGTGGATTGTCTTGAATAATTATTTTGGGCCAGGATTGTCTTCATATTTGCTATATAGGTCTTGGTGAGTCCTCAAAATTATTTTAAGCCTCCTAGCGTCTTTCTGTGGTAATGCAGGTTGACTTTTGATATCTTGTGTCCTGGTTTCTTTATTTGATTGATTGTTTGTTTGTTGGTTGGTTGGTTATCCAGCTCATTCAAAGAAAAACTAAATATTGCCATATGCTGCTTGTGTTCTCTGTGTGAGTATGTTTCTCTTGAAGATGACAATTTACAGGGCACAGCAATGGACCATATAATCAGTTCCTACCTCCCACATTTTTTTATGTAAGTTTATGATAAAGAGAGAAATGTCTTAGCTCTGTAGGAGAGGATGAAACACCTGATTTTTGCTAGTAGCAGCTTGTTGTTAAACAAGAATTGTCTTATCTCTGCAGGCGCGTATGAGATACCTGACGGTTGCTAAGGAGATGAAGGTGTTTGAGGATGAGAAGTACGCCGCGTGGCGCGAGCAGGTGGAACAGGTGCTGCCGGGGTTCCTGAAGAAGAACCTGCTGGCCAAGCCCCAGCAGACGGAGGAGGAGGCGCAGGGAAAGGAAGAGACGCCTGCAGCGGGTAGAGATTTAACTTTTTAACCTTCTTCCTGTTAGAGTAGCTGTTAAGCAAACAATTTGCATTTTTTATTTTGCTTATTTGGTTAGGCAGCAGGGAAAAGATTAACCAAGCACGAAATAATGCAATAGCTTCTATTAACATTTGTCAGCCAGGTAATATCTATCTGCCACCCTAAAATAATGTGTCTAAAGAGAGCTCCGATGCAATGTCCCCCAGTATAAAGTAGCATTTGTGATAAATGTAATTGGAGGTTACCTTCAATACCCAAGTAGAGTCTATAGTATCCTTTAATGCAAAGATATACCATCTTATCAAACTGCGCTCTTGCATATACCATGCCTGATTTGTCCCTATTGTTGAGGGCAAGTCTAGAATGCAGCATTAAAAGAATTGTTGAGTTTAAAGGGGCCTATAGAACATTTCATTTTATTTTACTTGTTTTCTAAAGGTGAAGATTTTATTTTACTTGTTTCTTTAAGGTGAAGAAGCTAAGAAGGTGAAGTACGTGGTAGACTTTGCCCCCGAGCTGTCTGAGATCATCACAGAGACCAAGTACATGGAGCAGCTGGGCTTCCCCATCCCCGAAACAGCGAGGAACGTAGCGCTGCAGGTATGTCTGGAGATACATTTTTGCAGTTCATGTACTTGCATGTCAACAGTCCCCTCCACTTAACCCACAGAACCCACAGAAATCCAGTTCTATGGGTCATTTATACAGCTTTAATGAGTCTTGCTTCTTGTAACAGGTTTTCATGAATTAAAGTAGTATGCGATAGACATCAAAGAATCGTCATGTTCAATAAATTAATAAAGTTTGGCAGTACTTTATTCTCTATCTTGTCAAAACATATGATATTGCATATGTATATTAAGCGACATCACACAAATTCTAGTGGGTCAAAGCCGTTAGGGGTCCAAATCAAATCAAGTTACATTTAATATTTGAAAAAAGATCTTCTTCCACATGCAGATGCTGGCATTAATATTCTCTGTACAAAAATCTGTGCTAAGGCAATGTATGACTACTACCCAGGCACTAGGTACATGTTATGATATTCACATTGCTGAATTTGCTGGTGAAAACAATGTCTTGTTTGTGTCTGTAGGAGGATAAGTACATCCGGTATGTGGATGGTCTCCGGCACATGCTGAACAGGTACCACACACTGCTGGGATCACTGGACGAAGCTGAGGTATGCAAATGTTTCACATCTCGTTCTTTCTATGCTTTCTATCTTCTCCTTAGAAGAGAGCTTGTCTGTTTGCCAGGTTTTCAAAATGTTGCGGCTGTTTTTATCTGATTTGAAAGAAATTAGTCTCTTTCAAAAACCTTAAGCTGTAAGCATACAAATGTATTTTTCAACTGTCATGCATAAAGTATGTGTCGCTTTAGTATTGTTCCTTGTCTTTTTCAAATCGAATACTAGATGAGCAAATCCTTGTTAAAACAAAAACTACAGTACTGTGCCTTTCCTTGGTGCTGATCTACTGGTGCTTTCCTTTCGGGTAGTGTTGTGTGGAAAGCACCATGTTTTCAGCACCAGGCACAGGCATAGACTATTAGCAATAGATTTCTTATGTAGACCTATCTTTATCTGTTTACCCAATATAACTGCCCTCGTTGTAACACACGAGCTTTGCAGGCACACGGCAGCTGGTTATAGTGTACTCATCAAACTGTAACACCTAACTTTTACACATCTGCTCCAAATGATCTAGCTGGAAGATTGCTTTAAAGCTAAAAGTGAAGATGCCCCTACTGTAGTGACATGTACTCATACATGTCTTGTAGCTGAAGTCTTGTTCCTGTAGCTGAAGTCTTGTCCTATGTTTTGCAGACCCAGTTGCTGGACGAGCACATCCGTGAGCTGCGGAGAGTCCTGCGGCCGGGCTACAAGCGGCTGAACTGGAACTCTCTCGGCATCAACGACTACGTGTCCAGGGTACAGCAGGTGGGTGTGCACAACTCAACATCCCTTTTTCTCCGTCAACTTCCCTTACAGAATGATATGTTAGAAAACCATGATATAGCTGGACAAAGTCGTCTTATAAACTAAGTTTCTTGTTTCGCCAAAAGTAGTTACTCAAGCAACTGGATAAAATTTCGAAAAAAATTATTTTTGGCGTATCTTATTACCTGGATGTCTAACATATCAAGTTTCTTGTTTGTTTGTTGCTTGTGCCAAAGAAAGTGAATTTTTTATAGCATGTCTGTTGTGTTTCTGACCACAAAGAGGTATGTGTGACTACACCATACTTATTACTTTGACTTCTCCCTGCTAAAGTTGCCTGTTGTCACCAAATCTGTATGGGTTATGAGGTTAGACAGCAGAGAGATGGGTAAGGGGGGATGGAGTCTCTGAAGGCCTTGTTGTAAAAGTGTTTTATTTTTTCCATTTTTCCTTGTAATGGAAACTAATGAGCTTCTGTTGTCCCCCCTAGGCTATGGGCAAGTTTGAGTCCTTAGTGAACCAGATCCAGAAGAACGCGCGGGACATCAACGCTCGGCTGGCCATGGTGGAGAACTCTAACCTCTTCAAGATCCCCCCTCCTAAGGTTGGGGAGACCTTACCTGGGGCCAAGGTGAGCCCTGAGTTCATGGCATATCTTGTTGTCTCATGTTGTGCCTTTGCTTACAGTGGGGGCCGGATATGTGACCAAAATGATTTATGTTATGGATTTCAATGAGTTCTGATGGTAGCAAGTGAAAATCCAGGTTGAAACAGAAAGCACAGTACTGTGCCTTTCCTTGGTGCTGAACTACTGGTGATTACCATTTGAGTAGTATCCAATGGAAGGCACCATGTTTTCATAGCTATCGGCACCAGGGACAGGTATAGTCTGTAGAGTCCTCTTTGGCATTAGAAATTCTTGCACCCTGCTACTTTTATTTGTTACAAACTGTTGCAGAATTTAGATGTTGCAAATCGTGTCTTTATAGTAATGTTTACAGAGTGATTTGCTTTCCACAGAAATTCTTTGAGTACATGTTACTTTTCCTCTTGATTCTATTTTCATTTGCTACAAACTGTTGCAGCAGCTACATGTTGCGAATCATATTTCTGAAGTCTGTATATGCCTGCTTACGAAGTGTGTCGTTTTTAACAGGAATTCTTTGAGTACATTGAGCGTGAGAGGTCCAAGGACTACGAGCTGCTTGCGAGGAAGTACCGCGCTATCGGGCCACTTCTCACCAAGATGGAGGGTCTGGTGGTGCACACCAACACGGGGAAGTCCCCCAAACTGCACTCCTACTACAGCTACTGGGAGAAGAGAGTCTACACCTCACTCACCGCAGTACGTGCTTGTGTTCACTAAACTTAGTCAAGTTTACCATGCAACTCAGGGGTAGTCTGCAGTAATATGGAATTAACTCTTTTCAAAACAAGGACAACATACCAGTACTGTATCTATCTGTATCTATATAGCCGGTATAACCACCCTTTGGCAGGCATGTGGCACGGCAGCAGCTGGTTATATTACACCAAACGACCTGTCATGTCTAATCTTTGCATATCTAACTGCATGTATTGTCTAAAGCTATCTAGTGAGGATGCCTCAGTCTATGGAACTTAGTGGCAATACCATTCAAAAACTCTGCTGTCTGAGTTCTATGTTCTACACCAAAAACATTAACATTAGCTAAGGACACTGCTGCTTGGAAAGCTGTGATGAGATGAGCAAAGGGACATTGTCTGACCTGAGCACTGGCTGAAAACACATCTTCTGAATTCGTTGCAAAGCTCTCTGACTTATTTTACAGTTCTGACTTTGCCCTCCACAGCTTGGGAAGAGAAAGTTTCCTTGTTATGTCATTTGTTATGTAATGTTGTTCCCCGCAGCTTGTGAAGAGAAACCTGTTGTGGTTCTGTCGCGCCATCACGTCCCCCAAGCCGCTGTTCCAAATTGATGCTACAAACTCTTTACAAGATGTGCAATGACACCATTTCTCTCTCAGACCTTTTTAAACAGAGCTGGTAACAGTATTTGTAACTTTGTCATCCGCAGCTTGTGAAGAGAAACCTGTTGTGGTTCTGTCGCGCCATCACGTCCCCAAAGCCGCTGTTCCAAATTGATGCTACAAACTCTTTACAAGATGTGCAATGACACCATTTCTCTCTCAGACCTTTTTAAACAGAGCTGGTAACAGTATTTGTAACTTTGTCATCCGCAGCTTGTGAAGAGAAACCTGTTGTGGTTCTGTCGCGCCATCACGTCCCCAAAGCCGTTGTTCCAGATTGACGCCATGCTGTCGGCGCCGGAGATCGTCCTTACGCCCAACCCCAACGAGATCTACAAACTCTGCATGAACTGTGTCAGAGATGCTGTGGAGGGGTAAGGGAACTAAGCTTTGAGTGTCAATCAATTAATCAACCAACAAATCAATCAATCACTCTGGCCTATTGAAAGATAGTCTTTGTTTATAATTGGTGTTAGAGGTATAGAGCAATAATTAATAATCAAGATATGAACTGATCAATCTGTAAGCTATGAAAGTCAATTGGATAGGATAGCCTTAACGGTCTTAGCTCTCTTTCTGGGGGTCTGGTGGAAAGTCAAAGGTTAACACAAGAAGACATGCATACAAAAATTACTCACATACATGTAGAAATAAACTTTCTTGTTTTTTTCCTCTCTTTCTAGTTCGAAGCTGTTTGTGCGCTGGATGCACGGCACCTGCATCGAGACCCCGCCCCAGCACGCCGAGGGCGAGGACGAGCCAATCGTGTTCAGCTTCTTCACGGACATCGCGGCGGACTCAGGGGTCATCGACCTGGTGGTGACGGCGTCTCAGAACGTCCAAAAGACGCTGATGGCGCTGAACAAGTACCTGAGCAGGTGGAAGAGATACCGGCCGCTCTGGAAACTGGACAAGGTCAGTGGGAGGATGGGAAAACGGGCGAAGAAGGTTATGATAGGAACAGATATAATAATAAGCACTGGGAGGTCTTACCTCTGCAAAAGCAGCTTAGTGTCTCACATATCTTTATTCTGCAAAAAATTACGATTTCCGATTTACACATTTATACTGTTCCATCATCAAAACTAAGCTGCAAATTCAATCGCAATCTTTTAAAGAAAATTGAAAACTATTCCTTGGAAAAGATGAAAATCTGGAAAATGCACTCATGAATTATCAACCCAACAAGCAAAGAAATGCTGTACAGTTACAGTTATGAACAGTATCTTGCCAAGTTCCAAATTATTTAGCACAGTTTTCCAGACAGCAGCTTTGTAACGCTTTCCCCATCTGCAGGGCATCATGATGGAGAAGTTTGCCGCTAAGAAGCCGTCCTGCGTGGCGTACGACGAGAAGCTTCAGTTCTACACCAAGATTGCTCACGAGGTTTGTATGTCGTACTCACAGAATATATATATATATTGCTATCAGTGAAAAGATAAGTATGGTTTTTAAGGTAGGATGCTTGCCAGTATATATTCTATACCCAGATTGCTCACGAGGTGTGTATACAGTATTGTACTCACAGAATAAATATACATTGCTATTAGTGAGATTATAGTAGTGTTGGTATGGCGTAACAGTTAGAGCTTTGGGTACAGGACCAATAGGTTCCAAGTTCAAAGTCCCCATGCCCCAACGTCTGACAGTGTGCCCTTCTGGAAGGCACTTAACACAATAGACCAACCATGACAGTAGATTGACACCCACCGAGCCTCTCAGCTAATCAAAATTGTCTCTGAACTGAACTGTCTTTGTCTCTGAAACAAGTCTATGTTACAATGTAACATCCTGTTGTTGTTTCCCAGGTATCAGAGCAGCCCCTAGTCAAAGACGAGGACTGCATCCGACTCCAGCTGACCCCGCTGGCCTCCACGGTGCAGGACCACGCCAAGGCCTGGGTCACTTCACTCGGAAAACTCCTCAATGACTCAGCCAAGGAGGAGCTCTTCACTCTCAAGACGGAGCTAGAGGTTTGCTTGCGCATTTTCTAATGTGTAGTGTGCTTATACCACTGATTTAAATGACCTTACAGTACAGTGACTTATAGTAGTGCTATTGTGAACTGAAAACCACTGTTAACACTCAGTTTTCCCTTTAGGTTACCACAAAATTCAATCACCACAAACTTAGATTCATCAGATAATCATAATATCAAATTGAGTTCTTTTTGGAACCTGTGGAGACACTTATATCTTGTTTCTACCTAATAATTATTATTGTTATTTCAGAGAAAATAGAATAGCACATAATATTGTTATTGAAATAGAATAATTCTTAAATATGTGATTAAAATAAAACAAACCTTAATACTTATTTCCACATGTGTTCAGGGCCAGACCTCTGACTTGAAGAAGGTGCCGGACACCTTGGAGGATCTGAAGTTTGTTCTCGGAGTGATCGCCAACATTAAGGACATCTCGCTGGACGTGGAGATGAGATTTGTGGACTTGCAGGAGAGATATCGCACACTGGGCATGTACAAGATAGAGGTGAGATTATATCGCACCCTGGGCATGTACAAGATAGAGGTGAGATATAGGACACTGGGCATGTACAAGATAGAGGTGAGATATCACACACTGGGCATGTACAAGATAGAGGTGAGATATAGGACACTGGGCATGTACAAGATGGAGGTGAGATATAGGACACTGGGCATGTACAAGATAGAGGTGAGATATAGGACACTGGGCATGTACAAGATAGAGGTGAGATATCGCACCCTGGGCATGTACAAGATAGAGGTGAGATATCACACACTGGGCATGTACAAGATAGAGGTGAGATATAGGACACTGGGCATGTACAAGATAGAGGTGAGATATAGGACACTGGGCATGTACAAGATAGAGGTGAGATATCACACACTGGGCATGTACAAGATAGAGGTGAGATATCAGACACTGGGCATGTACAAGATAGAGGTGAGATATAGGACACTGGGCATGTACAAGATAGAGGTGAGATATCACACACTGGGCATGTACAAGATAGAGGTGAGATATAGGACACTGGGCATGTACAAGATAGAGGTGAGATATAGGACACTGGGCATGTACAAGATAGAAGTGAGATATAGGACACTGGGCATGTACAAGATAGAGGTGAGATATAGGACACTGGGCATGTACAAGATAGAGGTGAGATATCAGACCCTGGGCATGTACAAAATAGAGGTGAGATATCGCACCCTGGGCATGTACAAAATAGAGGTGGGCTTCTCAACCCAATACAACCTAATAGTAATACTGCAAAATTCATCAAAAAAGATTAAGTGCACAACATGAAATTGAGTTTATTGAGTTTATTGAGATACCCTTTAGCCCCTCAAGGGGGCTAATCTTCCAGGGCTCATAAACACTACATGTACATCACAAAATACATACATACGTACACACATAATTACATATTTACATACAGGTAAAAGCAGGTAGAATTGAAGAAAAGGATTGGTTGAGGTCAGAGATCAGAAGCTAATTATGACTGAAACCATCAGAAATACAGTAAAATGTCAGCAAAACAAAATTACAGACCTTACTGAAATTGTATACACTCACTCACTCACTCACTCACTCACTCACTCACTCACTCACTCACTCACTCACTCACTCACTCACTATCTGGTTTAACATCTCTTTAAGCTAACTTCAAAGTCTAGAACAAGTAACAGCAAAACTTTTTGACTGTATTCTGACACTTAAATGTCAAGAATATTGTAGTTGAGTGTGTTCAACCCCTTTGCTCTTTTTAAAAAGTGCTGAGTGGTAAGGAGAGAAAGAAGTGTACTGCTTTTTATAGTCTTTGGTACATGTATGACCCTACCAGGGTTTGAACCTGTGACCTCTTGAATGCAAATCAGGCACAATGCTATTGCACGATAAGTTCCTTCTACAAGACAAGACTACTTCACCAGTGTAGAAATTCCATACTGAAACTAACGTCTGTCCTCTACAGGTGACAGAAGAGGAGATAGAGTTGGTAAAAGACATGCCCCAGATCTGGGGCGACTTGTTCATGGACTCCAAGTTTGTGGACGCACGCCTTGGTCCTGTCAAGAAGAAGTTCACTGAGGTGAGCATACAACTACTGTATATGTTAAAATGTTTGCAGTGTTTTAATGTTTCAAGACTTTGTGGTGTTTGCTTCACTGTAAACTTACCACTGTGATAACTCCATTTTCTCCCTACTACGAAATTAGATCCCTGTAAACTTAAATGTAGTTACTGTAACAGTAAGTATATTACTTACTCCTTTCCATTACATAACAATTATACTTTCCGTTTCTATATGCATTTGTATATATCTTTGTTACTTGTTGCTTTGCATCATTGCATTATTATGTTTGTTTAGCATTATTTTAAGTTGGACAGAAGTCAATGAAAAAGTATGGGATTTTATTCTGTTACTCCTGTCCAGTTCACTGTGACAAAGCTGACAGAAATGATAAACCAACTTTTGCTGTATGTTATTCATGATCATGTCAAATTAATGCTGAACTTGCATCCCTTTTTTTATCTATCTTAATGTTTTCAAAACACAGCATCTGACTCTAGAAGTGAGTACAGTCAGGTGATGTGGTGAGGTGGTGACCATCTCAAAAATAGTCACTGGTCCCACAAACACAAGGCTATTAGCAGTACCGTGGTATATGTACTAGAATCATATGTTAAGATCAGACTTGGTTGTTTGAGTAGGGATGCCACACTTTTATTCCTAGTGTGTACATTCTTGTAGCTGCAACTTGGGGTCATAACTAGCTTGTCCAACACTTTAGTGTAGAAGGTATTTTCTCTCGAATTCTGGAGATGGCACAAACTTACAGAAGAGTATCAGAGACAAGAAGAAACTACATCGATTAGGTAAACTAGATTTCACTCAATAAACTTTGTCCATGCTACATGGTACACAGAACTGCAGTTGTACACGGAGCTAGGTAATATATGTATGTCAAAGTTGTACCTGGTACATTTCACTACACTGGTGAAATTTCACATCACTGCAGATCGTAAACTAAAGTAGGTATTAAAGTAACAATCATTATGGTAATGCACCATAAGTTGTTTTAATGTGATATAGATTCAGGGTTACTTGCAATAAAAGATGCTTTTCCCCGCTCGACACAGATCACCTTGCAACAGATTCAGGAGTTTGACAAGGACCTGAACACTTTTGGGGAGACGTTCCACGCTGAGGGCCCGGGAGCCGTCGGAACAGACTTGGACAAAGGTGAGATCTGGAACTGGCTGGGTACTGAAAGAGTTTGGACACAACCAAATTCTTTTTCTTACTGGTCAACTTGTGGTAGTCCTTCCTTCTACTAGACACCAGATGAGTGACCAAAAATCATTTGTCATTGAGATTATTGAACACTGGAAGATCATTGAAAGACCTTGGAGGTCATTGGAAGATTCTGAGGAACCTTTCTTAGATCATTGGACAATCTTGAAGATCATTAAAGGCCTTTTGTTATCAGTATAATGATTAAAAGGGACCTTGGAGACCATTGAAAAATCTTGGAGACCATTCAGTTCTCATTGAAGCTCCATTAAGAGATCTGTCCAATTTTTATATTCTTGACAGTCTCGTTGCAATTGCCTCTTTGAATTCCACACTTAAGCCAAAATAGATTGACAAATCTTCCATTTCATTTGATCACCACAGGGGTTGAGATTCTGGAAAAGTACCAGAAGGAGCTGGCGAAGTACGAGCGCGAGAGACAAGAGCTAGCGAACGCAGAGAGACTGTTTGACCTGCCCATCACCATGTACCCGCTGCTGCAGCAAGTGCAGAAGGAGATGAAAGGACTGGAGATGATCTACTCACTCTACAAACAACAGCAGGTTTGTTTGTTTGTTTATTTGTTTGTTCGACCTGCCCATCACCATGTACCCCCTGCTGCAGCAGGTGCAGAAGGAGATGAAAGGCCTGGAGATGATCTACTCACTCTACAAACAGCAGCAGGTCGGTTATGTGTTAAAATGTATTGCAATTATGAGATTGAAGATTTAAATGATGTGAAGATGAGAGTAAATTCTGGTCCCCTGTAGAACTTGTGACCGTTACCTAGTTGTTGTTTTTCGTTCATTCATAGATTGGGATGATATTTGCTAGTTTTGTTAGACTAGCAAATGCTATGCTTTCCATGATCAGTGGTTGATAGCACTTTGTACCCTGTTTCAACACATTTTAAAATAGACTGTCTGGAAGAGAATTTTACAGTCGTTAAGAATTTTTGGTGTTGTTTGTTTGTTTGTTGGTAAAACTATGTACAATGTATGTTTGAATGTGTCTTATCTTTGCACATGTGTGTTTTTGGACAGCATAACTCAATGATTGTGGATAGATCTTCATGATGTTTTGTATGTGGGTAGGTGTTGGCAAAATAAAGGACCAGTTGGAGTATTGGCCATCTTGCGCCTCTCTTTGTTACTGCAGCAGAATATATTTTCTTCGTTATAAGTTTTGATGGTCAATGCTGAAAATTGAAATACTGAACTTAATGTGACCCATTTTCCCCCAGGCTGCCCGTGAGGAGTGGTCCCAGACCCTCTGGGCCAACCTGAATGTGAACCAGCTGGTGGAGGGTATTGAAGGGTTTATCAAGCAGCTGAAGAAGATGCCGAAGGATGTGAAGAGCCTCCCTGTTGCGCACCACCTGGACGCTAAGATGAGGGAGTTCTCCGCCTCCATCCCGCTCTTCGTGGATCTCAAACACGAGGCTCTGAGAGAACGGTAAACACTTCTGCAAACTCCCTATGGACCTATTGTTTTTTTTAATCATGTACCGAACCTTTAGCACTCGGAAGTAGCCGTTTGGCACCTGCTTCCCTGTTAGTTACAGAGTTAGGCAGCTGGGAGAAGGTTAAACTTAAGATGATTAGTTCTTTAATTGTAGACTTTATCAAGATGACTTCTTGCCAAGGTAACAGACTGATCCTGTCTGTCCATCAAATGTAGAAGTTCTGTTCTAACAAATGTACCAAAGGGCAGTTATACCACCAATACAGATACAGTTCAGCCACTAAGAGAGTTGCATTTCTTTGTTTTCTTTTTGCATTTGAACATTTTGACCAAGGTGGGAGGGCAATGGGAATGGCCTGTTATCCTTTGTCTAATATGTGTGTCTTTGCCTTTTTTTGTAAGTATGGTGAACTTACTAATGATGAATTTACATTGAATTCATCGAGCAGGTTTTTTTTCTTAAACTCTTACATAGGATCAGATGAATGTTGAAAAAATGCAAAGAAATTTATGTGGCTCTTGTTAATTTCCAGCCATTGGAAGGAGCTGATGGAGAAGACCGGGAAGTCGTTTGACATGAACCCGGAGACGTTCACCCTGGAGAACCTGTTTGCCATGGACCTGCACAACTACGCAGAAACCATCGCTGACATCGTCACCTCCGCGTCTAAGGAACTCAGCATAGAGAAGGTACGTGTCTTAGATTGTTAGCTTGTCTATCTGTATACACTTATCATCATAAGGAACTTGGGAAGGTATATATAAAGGATGTCTGCATCCAAGGAACTCAGCATAGAGAAGGTACGGGAATGTCTTAGCCATATCTCTTTGTCTTAAAACAATGTAAGGAAGTTAGAATTGAGAAGTTAGGAGTCTTTTACAGTTGGCTCGTCATTTTTAATAGTTGGCTAATGTCACCTTAGTTTAAAGGAAATCAACATTGAAAAGGTCTTTCATACATAGGGGATGTCGTAACTGTCAACATGTCTAAAACATTTGTAACCATCAGCTCAGCTAAAGCTTGAAGGGACATTTTAAGGTTAAAAGAATATATTAGATGATATAATGTAGACTGAAGTTTGCTCTTTAGATGTCAGAATTCATATCTCTTTTTTCTCTCCAAACAGGGTATCAAGGAGGTAGAGGAGACATGGGCCAGTATGAAGTTCACGGTGCACAAATACATCAAAGGTAAGCTCAGTTTATACACTGACTCTTTATGTACTGAGAGTATGGTGTTTATTCTTTAAATGAGCTTTGAATGAAAGCATTCTGTAGAATAAAACTTTGTGGGCATATTTTTCCTTTTCGGTTAACATTTTGGACTTGACCTGTCCTTGGTGCTGAACTTTGTGTGTTGTCTCATCAGCATCATGCCAAGGTGACTCCACTCTTGAGGCGGAACCCCTCCCTTGCCTGACTCATGAAGTCAATTTTGTGGGAGAGTGTATTATCCGAAAGTTGCACTATCTATAGATTGAATCGGAATATTTTCAATTTTCTTTCCCTTTGGCTACTGTTCCAGAAAGAGCAGGGGATATTCCACTAGTACATTGAGGCTGTACTGTATACTGCAAATGCATTTAAGTACGCATGGTTTTAATTCTTATAGCTAAGGAAAATATGGAGTGTTCACTGTGGTTTTAAATATGCGGCAGCGCTATAGTCACATACTGCTACAGTATTGGACAAAAATGGCCGCAGTGGTTTTAAGTTTGCGGTGAAACGGTGACATAAAACCACTGCGAACCTTTCTGCATTTACAGTATACTGTCTTTCTTTGTTTTAATACTGGGTGAGTAACTTGATAGCTCTCTTTTAACCTCTCCTTTGCTTTCCTTTCCGTAGGCACGTCGGACCGTGGGTTCATCCTGGGCTCTGTTGACGACATTATGCAGATGCTGGACGACAACGCCATGAACCTGCAGAGCATGTCGGCCTCGCGATTCGTCGGTCCCTTCCTGAACACTGTACAGAACTGGGAGAAGGGCCTGTCGCTTATCTCTGAGGTCGTGGAGGTAGGGATAAAAACGTTTAGCATATGCCCCCCTTAAAATGACAGATTTAACCACAGAAATTAAAACATTGGCTCTCAAATGTTGAGAGGGAGGGGAAAAAAATTAAAGCTGGCGACAGCCCTGGAATCACTAGATTTTTTAGTCGTAGAATGTCTTTTCATTACAGGTGGCCTATACTATAGACTAAGGTTCTAAAAACAACATTAAAGGGGTCTATGAATGTAAAATATATGGATCCATGTTATATATTTGTTACATTCATGCCCATGTTTCCCGTTGAAGGTGTGGATGGTGGTGCAAAGGAAGTGGATGTATCTGGAGAGCATCTTCCTGGCGGGAGACATCCGCTCCCAGCTGCCGGAGGAGGCCAAGAAGTTTGACGCCATCGACAAGATGTTCAAAAAGGTACGTCTTCTTGTTTCGTTGGAGTGACATAAAGCTATTTGCAACTTACTTTCTTTTTGCTAAGCTACAACTGGATGGAAAAACATTTACTTCTCTCTGTGAAGAGCTTCTGAATCATCATTTTGGTGGGACATAGGAAGGATAAAAATCTTCTTGTGACAAAAAAAGCAGGCCAACTCCTCAAATACCATCTTCAGAGCCAGAGTGGAACTCGTTGCCACCATGCAAGTACTGTAGGAGCATCCTCATGAGATAGCTTTAAACAGGGCTTTCAGGTAGATGTGTAAAAGTTATGTGTGACAGGTTATTCAGTGTAATATAAGTAGCTTACACTGCCTGCATGCGAAGGGCAGTTATACCTGGTCCAGCTAAATGAATAATTACAGACACAGGACGGACTTTACTGCTCCATACCGTAGGGTGGTGTTACGGCAAGGATGCAGCCCCAAATGTGGCCAAGTCCACTTTCCCATTTTCAAGTCTGTTTTCCCCTGCCTATATATGTGCACAGGCCAGAAACTGGCCCCTTGCTTTCCAGGTGGATCCTCCAAGAAGTCCTGTCCCTTGCCCTAGCCTCTGCTTCCCGAATGTTTAACCCAGTGTCCTTCACAATCTGGTCTTTCCATCTCTTTGGTGGTCTTCCCCGGCGTCTGGGGGTAGCAAACTCCTGGCTGTAGGCTTTGTAGACTAACGTTTGTGGGTGTCTTCTTATCACATGTCCAAATCACCTCAGCCTTCTTGTCTGTACCATTTCCACGATGATCTTTTTCACCCCGAGTTTGGCTCTGTTTTCGCCACAGATCATGAACGAGACAGCGAAGTCTCCCATCATCAAGTCGACGTGCCACGCGCCCAACCGGCTCTCGGACCTGCAGAACCTCAGTGACGGGCTGGAGAAGTGCCAGAAGAGTCTCAACGATTATCTCGACTCCAAACGGAACGCCTTCCCAAGATTCTTCTTCATCTCAGACGAGGAACTGCTCAGCATTCTGGGCAGCTCGGACCCCAACTGTGTACAGGAGCACATGATCAAGGTGATTAGCAATCCTGGTGATAAGCAGTCTGGGTAATTAGCAATCTACTCAGGTAATAAACAATTGAGTGGAGAGGAACATGTCAAGAGTGAAGACCAGGATACTTATAGTTAAAGTTTAGTTTGTCATTGTGGTAGTAGTGGCACCAAAATGCTTCTCGTTCTTCATAGTTATAACTTTAGTAATATCACTGAATGCAGCATATAAAATGTAATTGTTAACAGAATTCGTAAAGGTAATAAGTGATTGAGTGGTGCAGGTAAAACTTGTCTCGTGCTGGTAATGTTGAATGTTGTCCTGCACTGTTGCAGATATACAGAAAATGTATTTCAGGCCAGCTGCCTTTTTTTCACAACTGCATGTATACTACTAAGTTATAATCAAAACCATTTGTGTCTCACATAGATGTATGACAACATCTCTGCGCTGCGGTTCCAAGAGGGCTCGAACGGGGAGACCCTGGCCACCGCGATGATCTCTGCGGAGGGTGAGGTGATGGAGTTCCGGACGCACGTGGCCGCAGAGGGCCGGGTAGAGGACTGGATGACAGCCGTGCTACAGGAGATGAGATCCACCAACCGCCTCATCTCCAAGGAAGCCATCTTCAAGTACTGCGAGGACGGCATGCCAAGGTACTGTGTCTTACGTGTATTTGCTGCGCAGTCAAACCTGCCCTAGAAGACCACTGAGAGGACTGATAAAGTCTGATCTATGTGCACAGGTGGTCACTACAGACAGGATTCTTAAAGCTTAATGCCAGGTGGTTGTTAAGTAGAGGTGGTTACTTGTACAGGTTTGACTGTTTATATTAAATTGCTTTATATCATGATATATGTGTGAATCCGTGCTGTACTTTGCATGCAATTAGAAGGCTTGCTATAGAGGATAGGGAGGGCTGGAGAAGGGCCATAAACATTCCGTGAAACATTCACGACAAGATGATGATGATGATGTATTTATCACAGGGTTGAGTGGATGACCCTGTACCAGGGTATGGTGGTTCTTGAAGTGAACTTTTTAAAAGTTACAAGTTTAGAAAATGATAAGTTATTGATAAGTTATTGATAAATCAATACGTCATTTCTGTGTTTATTACAGGGTTGAGTGGATGACCCTGTACCAGGGCATGGTGGTCCTTGCAGGGAACCAAGTCTGGTGGACGTGGGAGGTCGAGGACACCTTCATGAAGGTCAGGAAGGGTGACAAGAACGCCATGAAGAACTACGCCAAGAGGATGCACAAGCAGATCGACAACCTCGTGGTCAAGGTCAGATCGGAGCTGTCGAAGAACGACAGAGCCAAGTTCAACAGCGTGCTCATCATTGACGTTCACGCAAGGGACATTATTGATATCTATGTTCGAGACAGGTTAGTGTTGATTAATCTAAGTTGTAAATTTGAGAGTTATGTTATTTGGAAGACCATAATTTCCACTATGTTGTTATGCCATTGAAGATAATGTTATATTCTTCATACTACTAGTCACTTAAAATTGGAAATACACAGGGGCTTTGAAACATCTATGTTCTGAAAGTCAAACATTGAAATCAAAAGTTATCCTGATCATTTCCCTCTACATGTAAACCTTAATTGACTAGCACTGCCAATATAATGTCAGGCCATAGTCTTAACGCTTTTCAAAATCTAACAAAAGTGACTTAACTTGTTAATAAGAGTGACTCAATATAACATGAGTATTACCATATATTCCAGTATCATGGACATCCGTGAGTTTGAGTGGGAGAGCCAGCTGAGGTTCTACTGGGACAAACCCGTGGACGAACTGATGGTCAGACAGTGTACCGGCACGTTTGGGTACGGCTACGAGTACATGGGGCTCAACGGGAGACTGGTCATCACGCCCCTTACCGACAGGATCTACCTAACTCTCACACAGGTGGGTTTTTGAAATTTCATCTGGATTTCATCTGAAGTAACTCTGTAAGAAGAGTGTTAAACGATTTGATTATATAACCTGTCTGGCACATTTTGGTAACTGTTACATGTAAAATGGGTCTGGAAATATTTATAATACTTGAAAGGTCATCTGTTTTGGTAGGATTGGTTCTTACTTTTGAAAACCTTGAAATGCAATTTGCTTTGGTAACTGCAGATTATAGTGGTTTCCAAAGCAAACTGCATTTCAAGGTTTTTACAAATTCTATCCCTCAATGTTGTACTAACATGTACACCATAGTTAACTTAACTGTTACAATGTTTTCTGTGTTTCCCCCAGGCCCTGTCCATGTACTTGGGTGGTGCGCCGGCCGGCCCTGCTGGTACGGGTAAGACAGAGACCACCAAGGATCTGGCCAAGGCTCTCGGCCTGCTGTGCGTGGTCACCAACTGTGGTGAGGGCATGGACTTCAAGGTACGTGTCATCAATCTGGAATTCCACGTTCCATTTTCAAACCCAATCCATGCTTGAAAATAATCTTTTTGCATAATTTTTAGCCTTCTCCCTGCTGCCTTAAACCCCATAACCATTCCAAATTTGGTGTCAAATTGAAGGTTGAACCAATCAGCCAACAAACAAATGCTTTTGGAATTTTGATTTACATCTAACGCCAATTGATATCAAAAACTATCTTACAAAGAAACTGTTGATTAAAACCTCGGGCTGTAAGAAATAACTTTTTTTAGGTTTGTCACAGATTGATTGATTGATTGATTAATTGATTGATTGATTGTCCTTCCACAGGCCGTAGGTAAGATCTTCTCAGGCCTGGCGCAGTGCGGCGCGTGGGGCTGCTTCGACGAGTTCAACCGTATCGACGTGTCTGTGCTGTCCGTCATCTCCTCACAGATCAAGACCATCCAGAACGCCCTCATCCACAAACTCAAGCGCTTCCAGGTACAGTGCAGAGTCTTATTTCTCTTGATGTCTGTTTGTGTTGCATATTAACTGGTAAACTGCCTTCAGGTTTGAGCACACGAGTACAGTATGTATGCAAGCTGTATAAAGTTTGTCCCAGTCACATTTTTATGATAAGTGAGGTGGGAACTTTAACATGCTAAAGGTGTCAACGTCTAAGCTAAGAAATTATGTTTACCTGAGTCAAGTGAGGAAACAGGTGTAAATTGCCTTTCTCAGGGGTGCAGCTTTGAGGCATGCTACAGTTTTCCATGCTCACGCTGTGTGTTTATTGCGTGTCTGGTGTATTTTGTCTTGGGTAAAATAAACTGCTGCAGGAGAGAGTTAACAAAATGAATGTGCATCCGGATACATGTAATGTAAAAATGTGACTCCCATCACGTTCCAGTTTGAAGGGAGTGAGATTGCCATGGACGACCGCATGGGGATCTTCATCACGATGAACCCTGGGTACGCGGGGCGTACGGAGCTGCCGGAGAGCGTCAAGGCGCTGTTCCGCCCCGTGGTGGTGATTGTGCCGGATCTGCAGCAGATCTGTGAGATCATGCTGTTCTCCGAGGGATTCCTGCTGGCGAAGGTGGGCTGTGTGGCTTTGTTATGTGTGTTATGTGTGTGGTGGTGATCGTGCCGGATCTGCAGCAGATCTGTGAGATCATGCTGTTCTCCGAGGGATTCCTGCTGGCGAAGGTGGGCTGTGTGGCTTTGTTATGGGTGTTATGTCTGTGGTGGTGATCGTGCCGGATCTGCAGCAGATCTGTGAGATCATGCTGTTCTCCGAGGGATTCCTGCTGGCGAAGGTGGGCTGTGTGGCTTTGTTATGGGTGTTATGTGTGTGGTGGTGATCGTGCCGGATCTGCAGCAGATCTGTGAGATCATGCTGTTCTCCGAGGGATTCCTGCTGGCTAAGGTGCGCTGTGTGACTGTGTTATGTGTGTTATGTGTGTGGTGGTGATCGTGCCGGATCTGCAGCAGATCTGTGAGATCATGCTGTTCTCTGAGAGATTCCTGCTGGCGAAGGTGGGCTGTGTGACTGCATGTGTGGTATGTGTGTTATGTGTATGTGGTGGTGATCGTGCCGGATCTGCAGCAGATCTGTGAGATCATGCTGTTCTCCGAGGGATTCCTGCTGGCGAAGGTGCGCTGTGTGACTGCATGTGTGGTATGTGTGTTATGTGTATGTGGTGGTGATTGTGCCGGATCTGCAGCAGATCTGTGAGATCATGCTGTTCTCCGAGGGATTCCTGCTGGCGAAGGTGGGATTTTTGTGTTATGGGCATGAAAAGTACCTCTTTTGTTCTTACCCCTTCGTTCCTTCCTTCCTTCCTTCCTTTATTCCTTCATTCCTTCATTCATGGATCTGCTCATCCATTTGTGCATTCATTCATTGGCTCATTCATTCACCTATTCAACAGTTTTACTCTGATTTCCCGTTTATTTCAAGCTTATGCTCATTGACAATTTTTCACAGCAAAAATGTTTTGAATTCTCCTTTCTTTCCATTTTTCTTTTCTTTCTACCTTCCTACTTCCCTCACTAGTATCTGGTCATCCACCAATTCATTTATTTGTATGTTTTACCAGGTCCTTGCCAAGAAGATGACGGTGTTGTACAAGCTGGCCAAAGAGCAGCTGTCCAAGCAGCACCACTATGACTTCGGTCTGCGTGCGCTCAAGTCTGTACTGGTTATGGCGGGAGAGCTCAAGAGAGGATCCCCTGACCTGGACGAGGTGGGTTTGTTTGTTTGTTTGTTTGTTTGTTTGTTGGTTGGTTGGTTTATTTGTTCCATAACATGCTGTCCCCATTGAGAAGGCAAGCCCAGATATATTTGTGTGTCGGTGTGTCTGCATTTGGCATAAAAACACAAACCTGGTATGAATTTAGGATGCAATATACATGTATCAATGATAATTTTGTGTACCAAGGCACAGACTTTTATCACAGACTGTTGAGGTTCCAATCCTGCATTTCTTTTTAGATCCAATATGAACCAACAGATGGAATTAGTTTGTATGTAAGAGACTATCAAATTTATGTCCCGCTGATCAACTATGTATAATATTAGTATTAGATGTTATGTGATATGGTATGATAATTCTGATATATAACAACTGTATAATCCCTTCTCCCCAGGATGTGGTGCTGATGCGAGCCCTGCGTGACATGAACCTTCCCAAGTTTGTGTTCGAGGACGTCCCCCTGTTCCTGGGGCTCATTGGCGACCTGTTCCCGGGACTGGACTGCCCGCGCGTTCGCTACCCGAGCTTCAACGACGCCGTTGAGCAGTCGCTGGAGGACAATGGCTACATCCTACTTCCTCAACAGGTCAGATAGCTAATATTCAAAAGTTAGATTTAAGAAAGTAGTCCCATAGTCTTTTTGAGCTGTTTGAGGTCAATGGGTTGTTATCCACTGTGTCTAACAACAAGTAACAGTTGTTTTTAAAGGCATCCAGATCATTTTATGAGGCTATAAACATGAATAAAAAAACTCCAATTTCTAGTCACACATAGTAATTTTCAATAACACTATACAATTACATAGCGACATTAAAGGAGCAAAGATATGATGTCGTTGTGTGGTGAGAACTGATAGAAAATCCAAGCCCTAATAGTAATAGACTGATCCTGACTGTCTATCACAATTAGCGGTTCGACCAATGAGAGAGTGACTGCATGTCCGTCAAACATTTGCATTTTTATGTTTTGATTTTGCATTTCTACGTTTTGACGGAGGTGGGCGTGGATATGTTATCGGTCTATTTACACTAGGAGCGTGAAACTAAAAGATTACCATGTAGCTTATTTTTGTGCCGCTTTTGAGCAATTTTGATAAGAAATCTGCACGCAAATGTGGTATACAGTGGCATTAAATGTCAATTTCATAAAGATTACAGCAGCTAGAATATTTCCAGTTTTCAAGCCTCATAAAATGCTCTGGGTGCCTTTAAAGTTTATAATCGTTAAAAAGGTAAAAGGCCTTTTTAGTCCGTACTAGGGGCAGTGGGTTGTTATCCACTGTGTCTATATAGGGCACTGTCTTGGAGGGCGGTAGTCATTTTTACAATGGGTCCTGGATGCAGGTTGGAAACTTGTGTGAAGGGCCTTTGTCGTCGACACAATGTCTAGCCAGGAATGCTGGGAATCAAAGTTGCATGAGACCCTGCTATCTTGCATCCTGAAATAACACTCACTGAAACAGGCTCTCTTTTCTCCCTAAGGCCACACCAATTTAATTTCTTGGTTAACGGAGTTTTATTTTCCAAAAAAAAAATTTTAGAAAAAAACTTTCTGTTTTCATGATTTTTTTTTTCTAAATTTTTTTTTGGGGGGGGGAAATTAAAATCCGCTAACCAAGAAATTAGATTGGTGTGGCCTAAGTCAGAAGCATCATGATTGAGACAAGCTCAACTGACTATGAGTTGTTTTTTTTGTCCCCCCAGGCTGACAAGGTTGTTCAGATGTACGAGACCATGCTGACCAGACACACCACCATGATAGTAGGACCCACCGGAGGCGGCAAGTCTGTCGTCATCAACACACTCGCACATGCACAAACAAGGTAACTCTACTGTTCCATCATTTAAACACACTCGCACATGCACAAACAAGGTAACTCTACTGTTCCATCATTTAAACACACTCGCACATGCACAAACAAGGTAACTCTACTGTTCCATCATTTAAACACACTCGCACATGCACAAACCAGGTAACACTACTGTTCCATCATTTAAACACACTCGCACATGCACAAACAAGGTAACTCTACTGTTCCATCATTTAAACACACTCGCACATGCACAAACAAGGTAACTCTACTGTTCCATCATTTAAACACACTCGCACATGCACAAACAAGGTAACTCTACTGTTCCATCATTTAAACACACTCACACATGCACAAACAAGGTAACTCTACTGTTCCATCATTTAAACACACTCGCACATGCACAAACAAGGTAACTCTACTGTTCCATCATTTAAACACACTCACACATGCACAAACAAGGTAACTCTACTGTTCCATCATTTAAACACACTCACACATGCACAAACAAGGTAATTCTACTGTAACATTTACAGTAACAGTCCAATCATGTAACACTATTAGTCTATAGTATTAAATCATTTGCACACTCGCACAAGTACAGACAAGGTAACACGGACACTAACTACAGTTCCATCACTTAAACACACTCCTGCAGGCACAAACAAGGTAAAGTCTGGGAAAAAATGTAACAATTGTGCTTCCGGTTACCCGACTGACCCTAGCAAAAGTCAGCCGACCCATCACAATTAGTCTATCATAATATAAGTATTGAATGATCAACACACAAACACATGCACAAACGAGTCAAGAATCTATGGATCTTTATTATTGAATGCTTATACATGTATTTCCATTATTTATATCACAGATATGAAATACGTAACGTTAGCAGTACTTGCCATTGTTGTAGTTCTGGCACAGATTCAGCAGTTTGGTCAATCTATAGTTAATTTAATGGTTTTCAGTCAGTTGATTTCAGTCTATTTCAACCATGGCAACGTCTTTGGTTTGTTGTCCTCTGCACAATGTCTCTGGCCCTGCCATTCCGTGGGCATTGCGAATGCCGTAATGTTGGTTTCCCACTACAGGCTGTTCGTTTGGAGCCCGGAGACTTGGTGTGTTTTGTCCCTCTCCACGTGCAGGACCTTCCTGTAGATTTGGGGCGTCTCCTGTTCCAGCTTGGCCTTCCTGTGGGTTCACACGGTTTCCCCGCATCATGGTGACAAGTGTCTGATGGAGGCCTGTCAGTTTTTGCCAGATTGCATTCCTTAATTCCGCTGTGCGAATGAGCGTTGCCATTGGGTTAATAAGTGAGTTCAGAGAAAAGCCTGCAAATATTATTGACACAATAGGGCACATATCTGGCCTGCTCTTAATGTTACACACTACAAAGGACAGGAGGGGTATTAGCCACCATAAGAAAGACACTACTACATGAATCATTACAGTCCTGGCCTTGTACACATTTTGTTCATATTTTCTCTGGGCCTCCTCTTGTGCAGCGTTCTTTGGCTGATCACCCCCCTCCCTGTTTTGTATAGGACCATTTTCTCCTGGTACACCCAGGGGGACCCCTGCCTGCTCAAGCCTTCTTTTCTCTCGTTTTCTGATTGCTGCATAAACACTTATATTTGTGAAGATCATGACTATGCACAGCAAGAACAATATGGATGTAAAAATAATGGCAAATACCAGGGGGTAGAATGAAATGCAGATACTGGTGGTCAGAGTCTGCATATGGATACAGTTCCAGCCCATACTGGGTGAGAAGGCAAGCAAGGAGATAACAATCCATGAAACAGTCATAGCTACAACTGCACGCAGTTTGGCACTGTCAGCATGGATGTGGAAGTAAATGGGATGCTTTACAGCAACATAGCTATTTACAGACAATAGGGATAGAGCTGATGCTGAAGTCATCTGAGCAAATAGGATCAAGTTGAAATAAGTCATTATAAAGTCATACATTACACTGTGCCCGACATGACCTACTGTGCGATACAGAAGTCCAACGCCTGCAAAAACATCTGCAAGAGCCAGATTTGCCAGGTAGAAGTAGATGGGTTTGTGGAGTTTTCTTGTTCCAATGATTCCCGAGAGCACAACAGCATTACTGATGATGATGAGAAGTCCCATCAGCCAAAAGATGTCAGTCCCTGTTCCCAATCTCACAAGGTCCTCGTGCATGGAACAGGCTTTGTTGGCTTGTGCGATGGATGCAGTATTGTTCTGTAGATACCTCTTGTAGCAGGACACTAAGTCTGCAAACTCAGGAGCAGATGTCTCCTTAGTCGGCATCCATGGGTCGGAGCTGTTGTTCAACATGTTGGATCTGATTCTGGTCGTCTGCGTTCTGAGGCAAGTTGTGAGATTCCTGAGCTATGGATGACTCAAACTGCAGCTGGACTAGGGGGCAAGAGCGATGATGCGGCTGCACCTGATCGCGCTGGGTTTGATGCTGTCTCTGACCGCAGCTTGTCACAATGGCCGTCGCTTAGTAAGACTTACGTGGGCTGTTACTACGGGCAACACGGACAGGTCATTTTTTAAATACATGTTGACGTGTGAAATGTTGTATGTCTTGAAAAGAAAAGATTTCAATGCTGGGTTGTTACCTTGGATAACTCAATGAGTAGAGGAAGAAAATACATGATAATAGAGTGTGATTATGTTGATTATCTATTATAGTCCTAAAGCAGGGTGAAAAGACACCATGAATGCCTTACTGATATCCAAGCAAATAGTCCGAAATTGTGATATTTGTTGTTAATGTCTAGTAGTATTCTTGGTAACCGAGAAAAATGTCATCCATGAATAGTCTTGTCAGGTTTGTAAAGCAAGACAGTTTATAATTCTGCTATTCAATGAACAGTACCAGTCATTAGTTTGAATTCCAGCTCCCCAGAGATGTCCTGCATTATAGTTTCAATGAAAGGCAATTAGCAGATGAGTTTGTTGCAGGCTTTGGGAAAATATTTTTTTTTTCTCCTGTGTAAAATCATAGATATTATTTGTTGGGATAACGATATAATTCTGCTATTCAAAGAACAGTAGCATTCGTTAGTTAGAATTCCAGTCCCTCAGAGATGTGCTGCAAGAAAGTTTCAAAAGAGTAGGAAATAAAGAAACTTTATAAGTGATATATTGCATGTCCGTAATCTTATCCCAGACTTATGGGGAGGTTAAACTGTTTTGTGTGAAAGTCTTCTCACCAAGAAACTTTAAAATCTATATTCATGTGTACCAGTCTTAGACCTCTATGTTAAACATGACTTCTTGTTTTGCCCACACAGACTTGGGTTGAACGCTAAGCTGTACGTAATGAACCCCAAACTTGTTAGAATAACAGCTTAGACTTCAGATACTCTTTTGACTGGTCTTTACTGTATTAGTGATTTATTGCACCTCCGTAAGCTTATCCAAGATATGTTTTGCCCGCACAGACTGGGCTTGAACACAAAGCTGTACGTGATGAACCCCAAAGCCTGCACGGTGATCGAGATGTACGGAATCCTGGACCCCATCACGCGAGACTGGACCGACGGGATGCTCTCCAACATCTTCCGGGAGATCAACAAGCCGCTGCAGGTAATGATTGCACAAACAAAGTTCTTGTGTAGGTAAATATGCATGAAATTTATTTTTTAGCACACTGAAGTAGCCGTTTGGCACCCAATGCCCTATTGGTTACTGAGTCAGGCCGCAGGGAGCAAAATACATCCAAGAAAACTTTTGACACCTTGTAATAATAGATATTGGGGGTAACAGAAAAGATTCTGAAGTATTTTGAACCCTGCTTCTACATTAACTTAAATTGTTTTACTCCATATTTTAGGTTATGTAAACAAGTTGTATGATTGTTCGTCTTTGTTTTTGTGGGTCAGCCGTTACCAGCAAGAGCTGCCTTGGCTGACACAGTCTAGGGACTTGTTTACAAATACATCTTCTTATCTTTTCTTGACTCCTCTCTGCCCAGGGAGAGAAGCAGGAGCGTCGGTACATCCTGTATGATGGCGATGTCGACGCCCTGTGGGTCGAGAACATGAACTCAGTCATGGACGACAACAAGCTGCTCACCCTGGCCAACGGGGAGCGTATCCGCCTGCAGAAGCACTGCGCCATGCTATTTGAGGTGAGCAAGTTGGAGTAGTAGTGGTAGTAGTACCAGGCTATTAGTTGGAGGTCAGGGCATCATCTGGATGCCCTGCGCTAAAACAACAAAGAAATTAGAGTCCCTCTTTTTACAGAAGACACCCTGTTTCCCTGATAATTAACTTAAACATGTACACACACACACACACACACACACACACACACACACACGCACGCACGCATTGAAATTGATTAAGATGCAAAGCTACCAGGTATTTGTTAATCCATAGAGCCTATTGGGAAAGTCTGGTCTCCCGACCTCCACCATACTGTTAAGGTTAGGTGCTCCCAAAAATGGATTTCGAGCCCTGATTATGAACTTTATTGAGGTCTGATGCTGGCAATTGCAAATCCAGGTTGAAACAAAAACTACAATACTGTGCCTGTCCTTGGTGCTGAACTACTGGTGCTTCTCCTTTTGGGTAGTGGAAAGCACCATGTTTTCAGTACCAGAGACAGGTAACAAAGATCGATCCTTACTTTTCCCTACCCCTCGTAGGTAGGAGACTTACAGTACGCCTCTCCGGCTACCGTGTCCCGTTGCGGCATGGTTTACGTCGACCCAAAGAACCTCGGCTACCAGCCGTTCTGGGACAAGTGGGCCAACGCGAGGCCCAACAAGGCAGAGAGGGACGACCTGAACCGGTTGTTTGAGAAATACGTTCCACCGGCGATTGATATGGTGATTGAAGGAGTCGTGGATGGACGGCAGGGAGAGAAGCTGAAGTGCATTGTGCCGCTCACCAACCTCAACCTGGTAGGAATCCTTCTGATGTTTTTAGCTAACCTTTGATGCCAGATGTTGTAAACAACCACCAACCTCAACCTGGTACAAATCCTTGTGATGTTTTTAGCTAACCTTCGATGGTGAATCCTTCAAATTTGGAGCAGAGTGTAAAAAAGAAGAATTTGGAGCCCCTTTGAATTTCAGAATACGCTGGAAGTTCTGAAGCTTTAGGAACGTTTTGAAGTCAAATAACACAGCAATAGTCTGGAATTGAATGGATTTAGTAAATACCTGAGAATGGAGGAAAGAAAGTTAATCAGATTATTATGTTTTGAATGAAACATTATATTATTTTTTATGTCAAGTTATTTTCACAGCTTTCTATATATTTCTACATAACTAAGTGATTACCTTGATGTTTACATTTCAGGTGGTCCAGCTGTCCAACATGCTGAATGCCATCCTAGTGAAGGAGGTTTCCGACTCCATGATACTTGAGGCATACTTCCTGCAGTGCCTCTACTGGTCAATAGGGGGAGGTCTTCTGGAGGATGGGCGGGTCAAGTTTGATCAGTTCATTAAGGGGCTGTCCCAGATGACTACAGTCACTGACGAGCCGGGGAAGTATGCTGGGATCGGAGAAATACCTGGTGAGAAAAGTTTCTCATTTGATATTATAGAAATCTTTATTGACACGACAAAAGTACAGTGACTTTCGTAAGGTCTTCTACAACTATGCATGCAAACAACAAACAATGGGATACAAAATGATTAACCTATGTACAAGTATAACAAGTATATGAATACTTCAACATGCCGAGTTTAACCTATCACTTACACTACTAGTTCTAAGATCTAAACTGTCTTTGCTATATTTACCTATTTGTACACAGTAAGGGTTGCCTCCTTCTAGAATGTATTTGAATTTATCTGTAGAATGGTATGTATCAGATTCTGTTAAGCAAGCGGAAAGAAGGTTGAACAGCTTTGAGCATTTATCATGATATCGAGGACATATTGATACATATATTAACTGTAAGGATGGTTCAGACTTGTGTTTCTTCGTGGAAGGAAATCAGTTGGAGGTTCGTCATGAGCTTTGTTTGAAACTCTCGAGATCTTTGTAGAAATCCTTCTGAAACAAAGCTGAACTGTAATTTCCAACAGAAAAATTGGCCCTATGCCCAGGTTTTTGCCTGTACAACTCCAGTCTATATGTCAAGGAATAATAACTGTTACAGTTCACTGCTTCTGCGACGTCATGTTATGCAGATAAAACAGGTGACTTGGTGAGCAGTGGACAGGCTTCTAGCTAGAATTTATAGACAGGGGGTCCAAAAATTGGGGGGGGGGGGGGTGCTGTGATGCGGGGGTTAGGTGTATTCTAGACTTATCATACTTTCAGCAGACCATTTTAAGCACTAAAAACTCCTTGTTCCCTCTCTGTATCCCAATGGCTCTATGGATTAACAATTTCCTGGTAGATAATTGCATGTCAATCAGTTTTCATGCTGTCCCAGTGTCTGGTAGGACTAAAAAAAGCACTATAACACAGTAACATGCGTTTGTAATTACCAGGGAAACAGGGGTCCTCTGTGCATCCAGCTGAAAAAGGGGGCGTCCAATTCCTTTTCTCTAGTATCAGGCGTCCAAATGACCCATGGACGCATGCCTAGCTAAAAGCCTGGCAGTGGATCATGACCAACTTGGGACTACCTTTACCTTCACCTTTTTACCTACTTTAAACCTTCTCCCTGCTGCCAAAACAATACAAATTTGGTACCAAACAGCTTCCTTAGCAATCTGAAGGTTAAACTCATTGATACAAGTTAAATCCAAGTATCAAACAAGCTTCATCAATCGCCAGATTTAAACAGGCTCTGGTAAACATACAAATCGCTTAACTTTTGACATCTGACATCTGACCCTCAGTTGTATGACCTTTGCAATTTTGAGTTGTTATTGTTTTGAATTTGTTTGATTTATTACCCCTATGTTTGATGATTCCTGTTTTATGTTATATGATTGTGTGTAATTGATCACTAATGAAGTTTATGCTAAGTTATTTCTTTTGTATCCTGATTTGTTATGATTTGTCAAGTAACATAGGGCTCCCTTGGAAATCAGTTACTTTGAGACTACCCTAAAGATTCATAAAGAAATAAATTGTCTCATTTCTGTGCAGGCGCTCAGCCCACTCTGTACGAGTACTTCTTCGACGACGTGCAGAACCGGTGGATTCCGTGGAGCGAGCTGGTCCCCAAGTACGTGCACGACCCCGAGAGGAAGTTCAACGAGATCCTCGTCCCAACCATCGACACCGTACGCAGCACCTGGCTCGTGCAGCTCATGGTGGGTTTGTTTATTTTTGTTTTCTCCACATAACCAGAAAACTGCCTTTAGGCCACACCAATTTGATTTCTTGGTTAACAGATTTTATTTCCCCCCCCCAAACAAAAAATTTTAGGAAAAGAAACAAATTTTTTTTCCTAAGTTTTTTTTTTTTTTGAAATAAAAAAATCTGTTAACCAAGGAAATCAAATTAGTGTGGCCTTAGGCATGAAAAAAAAAGGTTTGTACCTTGGTGAAATCATCATTTATTCGGACATAAGAAATTTACATGGATCCCACTGGTCACATCAGTGTTAGATTTTTGTGACAGTTTTGTGTACAAAAATAAATAGTCAAGTACAGTTAGGTACATTATATTTAGCTGCATAAGACCAGACTAATAGGTTTGATCCACTCACACCGGAAAGGAGCCCCTCTCTCTGCAATTAGTGTGGTTGGATCATTAACATATTCAAAGTGTGGATCGTCTCAAACATCTCAACAATCCTAACCACAAAACCACCTTGCCAACTTTCAGGTGAACATCAAGAGGCCTGTCGTCTTGGTGGGAGAAACTGGAACGTCGAAGACGGCCACTATCCAAGACTTCCTTCGCAGTGTGGACAAGGAGACCCATCTGCTCCTGACCATGAACTTCTCGTCGAGGACCACCTCGATGGACGTGCAGCGTAACCTGGAGGCCAACGTGGAGAAGCGCACGAAGGACACGTACGGCCCGCCGCCCGGGAAGAGGCTCCTCTGCTTCATCGATGACATGAACATGCCACAGGTAAGGGACTATTAGCTAGCAGGGCGTCATGCCGTCTTCTGGATGCCCTGCACTAGGACAACAAAAATTGGAAGTCCTCCTTCTGCTTCATCTAGTGAGGGCCTGGTTATTAGCTAGCAGAGAGAACAAGGAAGTTAGACACCCTCATTTTGTAGGGGAAGCCCTATTTTCCTCGTATTTGCACAACTGTACACAATGCAGATGCGTTGATGAAGGTTAGACATCCAGGTAATAAGATACGCCAAAAAATATTACTCAAGCAACTGGATAAGATTTTGAAACAGTCAGACGTTTCAGACAGTATCCACTGTCTTTCGTCAGTGACTAACGATAGGACTGAGAACACCAGGTTTTATACCAAAACTCTGAATAGATATGTTAATCAGGTAAAGACAATTTAGGATGTCTTGAAGTAGTCTTCAAAAAGAAGATTGATTCAAGACAAAGTTTATGCCAATAGTTCAATTAGCTACTGTTGTTCTAGTACAGTAACTAAATGTTGCTTGTATTCTAGAGATAGTCCAGCATATGTTGTGCAGAATTTCAGATGCAGGTTACAGTCTGTAGCACAATGTAACAATTCTGCAATTCAGATTCAAATTCCCTGCCTCCTTATGAAAAAAGGCTGTGGCAGAAAGCACTTATACTGGAAAGATGCCAACTAATTGGTTCAAGCCTTGGTCCAAGGCATGGCTGCTAGGACATTGAGGGACTGGTATTTGGACAGCCATAATTACCATGAAATTACCATGGCAGTGTGCACTAACCAAGCATTAGTGCTGCATATGTATTTCTGGCATTAATGCTACATTAGACAACAGTTTGGCAAGGGAATGTAACAATTCTGCAATTCAGATTCAAATTCCTTGCCTCCTTATGAACCCCCTCAGGTGGACACCTACGGAACCCAACAGCCCATCGCGCTCCTGAAGCTCCTGCTTGAGCGGGGCGGGATGTACGACCGAGGCAAGGAGCTGAACTACAAGATCCTGAAGGTTTGTAATGTTTAGCTTAATGTATGTCTCTTTATTGATTTTACATCACTTTTAATTGTAAATCATACTGCATTTCAGCCATTGAAGGCTGCTACTGTATGTTGTCTCTTGCAACCACATAATGATAATGATAATAAGTGTATTGCAAATTCATGCCCGTAGTTATTATTGACGATGTACGAACATGAAGTGAAACATAAAGCATACATGTGATACAAATAACGAAGATTCAACTAGGTTGCTGGTCTACAATAAGTTTCGAAAATAGACCATTCATCCATCCATTCATTCATTCAATCATTGAATCATTCATTCATTCATCCTGAAGGACTTGGGGTACCTGGCGGCCATGGGCAAGGCTGGGGGAGGTCGTAACGAGGTCGACCCTCGGTTCGTCTCGCTTTTCACCGTCTTCAACATGACCTTCCCGTCAGACGAGTCGCTGCACCACATCTACTCGTCCATCCTTCAAGGTCATCTCAAGCCGTTCAATGACGAGATTCGTGGGCTGGCCAACGGGCTGACCTCCTCGACCTTGACCCTGTACCAGAACATTGTGCGCGACCTTCCGCCCACGCCCTCCAAGTTCCACTACATCTTCAACCTGCGCGACCTGTCTCGAACCTACCAAGGCCTCTGCCTCACCACTCCAGACAGGTTTGTTTATTTGTTTGTTAAAATGTTCCTTTATCCAATAATTGTCGTCTAAAACTGAATTAAGTCCGAAGGCTACTTTTCACTTAGTTACATCAAACATTATATACAAGGGTCAACCACATATCTTGCAGGCTAGATAGTAAAATAAATGAGAATTGAATCATCAGAATAATCCTTATCATCCCATAGGCAGAAATTACTCTGCAAAAACACACACAGATGGAGACTTAATGTTATACTACACACACATACGAAGAAGCCATTGTTCATGAGAGTGTGTGTCTTTCGATCGATATCTTTCTGCAGTGCAGTTTCTGTATGTTCTGCCAGAGGGCGCTTACCATCCGAGGGTTTGAAGTTTGCCATCTCTGATTACCTTGTTTGCTCCACAGGTTCCAGACCGCTGCCCAGTTTATTCGCTGCTGGAGGAACGAGACGACCCGGGTGTTCAACGACAGACTCATCAACGACACTGATAAGGAGCTGGTTGTTGTGAGTAGTCACAAAATAATGATAGTATTTTACTGTAGATTGTAAAACTATGTGCTTGTACATTGTAGCAAAGAGGTAGCAGATATTGTATAGATTGTTGAAAAAATGTATCTGAACAACAACAAAAAGTATCTGTCAGAGCCAACTTTTCAACCTATTGGAAGAAATTTGTGGTTCTTCTTCTAAAACTGTGAATGATGTCAAAGAAAATGTTTAAAAAAAAAGATCAATGGTTCAAAGTCTTTCTCTATGATAAGGCTTTCTGATACTAATGATTCAGTGTGTGTGTTGTTCTTTTAGGGCATCATGAAGAATATACTGGAAGAGAACTACCGTCAGCACGTGGAGTCTGTCCAGCGGGACCCCTGCCTGTTTGGCGACTTCCGCACGGCCCTGGAGGAGGCGGAACCACGGGTGTACGAGGACATTCAGGTGAGATAGAGAAAGTGAAAGTGATCTCCAGCCAGTTTAGCTCTCAAATGAACTCAATGAACAGTTCAGCTAATCTTCCATTGTTCATGACAGAGAGTACAGAATATACAGGTTGTCATTGTTCCAGGGAGATTCCCCTAGCTCTTTTCCTCAAGTACAATGAACAGTGGACCATGGCTTAAGGTCCTGTGCTAAGGACTGCAACCCTTTCCTGTAGTCAACATTACCCCAGGCAGTTTATAACTCGGTTTCTCTTTTCCCCGTTCCCAGGACTACGATGCGGCTAAGGCCTTGTTCCAGGAGATTCTGGAGGAGTACAACGACAACTACACGCCGATGAACCTGGTTTTGTTCGACGATGCCTTGGAGCACCTTACCAGGATCCACCGCGTGATCAGGATGGACCAGGTGTGCATAGTAGAATCCTAGCTTTCTTAGAAATGAACGCTTTGCTGGACTGTACTTAACAAGTTTCAAGTTGTTGACCTCGGCAAATCAAAACACAGCAAAAACTATGAACATTGAACCACCTCAAAAATTTTAACATTACAGTATGTTGTGGTCCTCTCTTCGGTGCTGAAATGGGAGTCATTACTTCACAACCCCCTAAAATGGAAGTTCTTGCTCGTTGTTCCTAAATTTTACATCCGGGTTGCCTGAAAATCAGGGCAGGACACTTGGGTGTCCAAAAAATTCTGAACTTTGTGACTTGAAACTGACAAACGTGACAGATTTAACAACGGAAATTAACAACACAGGCTCCCAAATAATGAGTGGGATTGAAAAAAAATTGTAGATGGAGACAGGCCTGGTATGGAATGAAGAACGTTCTCTAGCCACGGCAACTCTTGTGTGTCTGTCTTAACGATCCAACAACTCTCTCTGCTATTTCTACACAGGGCCACGCGCTGCTCGTCGGAGTGGGGGGATCTGGCAAGCAGAGCCTGACCAAGCTGGCTTCCTTCACCGCCGGCTGCGACATCTTCGAGATCACGCTGAGCCGTGGCTACGACGAGACCAACTTCCGAGACGACCTGAAGATCCTGTACGGGAAGCTCGGGGTGGAGAATAAGAAGACGGTGTTCCTGTTCACAGATGCCCACGTCGCACAAGAAGGCTTTCTGGAGCTGATTAACAACATGCTGACGTCGGGCATGGTCCCCGCTCTCTACCCTGATGATGAGAAGGATGCCATCATCCAGCAGGTCAGTACTAATAGGCTTAGGAAAATAAGGTTTCCCATTACGGTCCTAATAGAAAAGGGAACTTTTTTATTTAGATTCAACCCATATTTTACACAGTTAACATTGTAAAACTGAAATGCATCAAGACACTGATATTTCCATCACAATATTTTGATTATACATACAAATGTGCTCATGAGAACCCTTATGTTGGAAAATGATAACAATCTAATAATGTTAATGCTGATGCTGATGATGTAATGATGATAGGGCTATGATAACAATGATAAGGATGATCATGATGGTGATGATGATGATGATGATGTATCTCCCAGATGAGGGACGAGGCAGCCAAGGTTGGTTTCGGCCCAGCCCGGGAGGCGATCTGGCAGTACTTTGTCGGCAAGTGCTCCAACAACCTGCACATTGTGCTTGCCATGTCCCCCGTGGGAGACACGCTGCGCACGCGCTGTCGGAACTTCCCCGGACTCGTCAACAACACGACCATCGACTGGTTCATGCCGTGGCCCGAGCAGGCACTGTACGCAGTCGCCAACGTGTTCGTTGGAGAGGTAAGTAAAATGGAACAGCTTTACATTTCTGCTTTAGACAAACAGTTAACAAAATTATGAATGCCCCTCCTATTAGTCCTAACTTTTCCTTGATTTTATTGTGTGAACTGACTAGTATATTGTTGTACCATAAATATGTAATGATATATGTTGATAGAGTTATTATGACTCAAATGACTGTGTATCTCTGTTATATTGTATCTGACCCTTACCTCTTCCCTCATGACCTCAATGAAAAGCGGCCTGCGTGCCGATTTGAGCTTATCATGAATAAACAAAGGTTCAAACAAACAAACAAACAAAAGTACACTACTATTGCAAGCAAGTAGCATTCTTTTGATGAATCAAATTGCACAAAAGTATTTGTGAAAGACTTGGTTCAAGAATACTTTATGTATACTTTTACAAAAAGCCATGACTTGTCCAGTATTATCTAATATTCATACCTTTTTTGTTTGAGTTCACAATCATATATTTTTGCAAATGAGATCAAACCTAGATAAACTAAATAGATTTAATGCTTGAGAGCAAAAAATTTTACAGGGGAATAATTTTGGGGTATGGATGATTTTGATGCTATTTGATGACGTGATTTTGTGTACATGGCTTTTTTCTGTGCTATGCTGGTAGCTTTGTACATCATTGTATAGATTTTATTAATGTCAGATGTCCAGAAAGCTCATCAGTTCCATATTTGCCCCCCACAGAACCATGGTGCCTGTCCAGCACATAACCTTTGCACATGATTTGATTTGATTTATTTGCACATCTGGCAAAGTATGCAAATAGCAGAATATCTGGAGTACTATAAGACATATCAAACTTCATTCAGTAACTGAAGGCAAAGTTTAACAGTCCTGAATGCTAGGAAAATAACATTTATTTATATTTCTTTCACAGAATCAGATGGTTCCCGACCAGCACCAGGAGCAGGTGGTGAGCCACCTGGTGTACGTGCACCAGTCCGTGGTGGACTACAGCCGCCTCTTCCAGCAGAAGCTGCGCCGCATCAACTACGTCACCCCCAAGAACTACCTGGACTTCATCACCTCCTACACCAAGCTGCTGCAGGAGAAGGACCAGTACATCCTCTCACAGGTCAGGGGGCAAAGGGGAAAGGGCAGGGGTCAGAGGGGGGGTCAAAAGTCAATAAGATAAATAGATAAATACACCCCCAAGAACTACCTGGACTTCATCACCTCCTACACCAAGCTGCTGCAGGAGAAGGACCAGTACATCCTCTCACAGGTCAGAGGGCACAGAGGGCAAAGGGTAGAGGGTGGGGGTCAAAAGTCAATAAAAAATTTTTAAGTATTTTCAAAATAATGAAACATGACAGTTGCTAATTTCTATAGATGCTTTGTTGTGACGGTAAATCTATCTGTTTTCTCCCCCAGTGCAAGCGTCTGGAAGGCGGCATGGCGAAGCTTGCCGAGGCGAGCGTCCAGCTTAACGAGCTTAACGAGAAGTTAGCGGTGCAGAAGGTAGCCGTGACGGAGAAAACTGCCGCCTGCGAGGCCCTTCTCGAGGAGATCTCCTCCAGTTCAACCGAGGCCACGGAGAAGAAGAAGTTTGCGGAGTCCACGGCTGTGAAGCTGGACGAACAGAACAAAGTCATCGCCGTGGAGAAGGTTTGATTGTTTGTTTATCTATTTAACCATGGGAAATCATGTCACCAACTGGCAATTTTTAATGATCCATGGGGGAAAACCCCAAACAAAAGTTATTTGCGGTGCAACAGAACAAATTCATCGCTGCGGAGGAGGTGGGTGCAAAAAGTGAAAGTAAAAGATTCGGATTCCGAAGTAAAAGTGATCTCGAGCCAGTTTAGCTCACAGAAGAACTAATATTCTGCTGGTCGTGACAGATAACATACTAGATGCTGTATAATACAGTTTTTTTCCAGGTCATTGTACCAGGAAAGTTCCTCTTACTAGCTCTTTTTGACATGCACAATGAACAGTGGACCATAGCTTAGCGTATTTATTTTGTTGAGGATGTAAAGGATGTTTTGTTTTCTTGATACCTGAGCTTCTCAAAGATTCTTATCTGTCCAATATGCAAATTTGATGTACAAAAGCGCACTTTATATTTGTAACTTACAGTTTTTGTGCCACACAGCACACAACGTAAGCTACTACGGGACTATTGAAGTCGTTTTAATTTGTAATACTCCAAAACAGCAGACTGAGTATGCTGTGCTTTCTTGACAGTTTGATTTAACATAATCTCAAACATTCTTTATCTCCTTTCCGCTGTACAGAAAGATGCCGAGGATTCCCTGGCTGAAGCCATGCCTGCACTGGAGGCCGCACGTCTCGCCCTGCAGGACCTGGAGAAGTCAGACGTCACAGAAATCAGGTCAAGCAACCTTCAGTTTCTTTCGGAGACTTCTATCTTCAGCTGTGTTGAATTTCCTTTTTATTTCTTCAACTTTTACAGATTCTGTACCTGTTAGTCTATCGTTTATGTTAGTCTATCATAAACGATAGACAACTGTATGTGCATCTAAACCTACAATACATTGATTACTAGTACATATTTTGATGATTTGTGGTGTTTTAAATGAGTGACATTTGTCATGTAGAATTTCTAATGGCTCTGTGTATTTTTTGTTTCTGATTAAATTTTGGATGCATATTTGCATTTTAGTTATTTTTATGACTAACTGCTCTGATAACATTACCCAGGTCCTTTGCGAAGCCGCCCAAGGCAGTGCAGACAGTGTGCGAGTGTATTTTACGACTAACTGCTCTGATAACGTTACCCAGGTCCTTTGCAAAGCCGCCCAAGGCGGTGCAGAAGGTGTGCGAGTGTATTTTATGACGAACTGCTCTGATAACGTTCCCCAGGTCCTTTGCGAAGCCGCCCAAGGCAGTGCAGACGGTGTGCGAGTGTATTTTACGACTAACTGCTCTGATAACGTTACCCAGGTCCTTTGCGAAGCCACCCAAGGTAGTGCAGACGGTGTGCGAGTGTATTTTACGACTAACTGCTCTGATAACGTTACCCAGGTCCTTTGCGAAGCGGCCCAAGGCGGTGCAGACCGTGTGCGAGTGTGTTTTATGACTAACTGCTCTGATAACGTTACCCAGGTCCTTTGCAAAGCCGCCCAAGGCGGTGCAGACGGTGTGCGAGTGCATCGTGGTGATGCGGGGGATCAAGGAGGTGTCCTGGAAGTCGGCCAAGGGGATGATGTCGGAGCCCAACTTCCTCAAGTCGCTCATGGAGATGGACGTGGACGCCATCACGCAGGGACAGAGCAAAACCGTCAAAGGTATGGCTTCATTTTTAAGGTGTGCTAGGGATTAGAACCCGGAACCTTTAGATGCCCTCACACATGTGCAGGGCCAGACCAAAACTGTCAAAGGTATGGCTTCATTTTTGGGGTGTGCTAGGGCTTCAAACCCAGAACCTTTAGATGCCATCACACAAGGCCAGACAAAAACTGTCAAAGGTATGAAACTTGGTCTGCTAGAGATTCAAACCCAGAACCTTTAGATGCAGGGACAGACCAAAATTGTCAAAGGTACTGAACTTGTCTTCCCGTGTCACATGGAAGGAAAAATCCTTCGAAATGTGGTTGGAGATACGCAGTTGCCCAGTTGCCTTGCACAACAGGATTTTCATTTGGCACAACATACTACATACTCATGATGATTCATCAGGTAGTCAACACATTAGGGCAGCATTAGTGCTTGTAATACCTTTCAAGGGATCAGAAATGCCAAAAATGCCAGATCATTCAGGCATCAATTCAGCATTACAAGCCACAAGCCACCTGATGATGATGATCCACTGTATTCTGCGGCTCGGAGCCACCTACCTGTGTGTTTTATTGAGCACTAGGCCACACCAATTAAATTTCTTGGTTAACGGATTCTTATTTTTGATTTTAGCAAAAAATAGATCATGAAAACAGAAGGCTGGGGTGAAAACTTGCACCTGACCCTGTTCACACCCTGAAACTGCGTGTACCAAAGTAGAGACTTTCCTCTGAGATTTTGTTTTCATGTTGTTTTTCCAATCTAGCATTTTTTAATTTTCTTTTATTCCGTTAACCAAGAAAATAAATTGGTGTGGCCTTAGGCTTGGAAAGAGATTTTAAAAGTTGATCTCTCACGTTTGCAGGTTTTGTGAAAAGCATTTCCACAAAGTAAAGGAAAAGTCACCCAAATGCATCATAACTGCTTTATACTTTTTTTCTTTTTGTAATCACATTTGATGTGTTTCTGTAGGATTTGTGAAGAGTATGGCTGTGTCTATAGAGGAGATGACTGCCATCAGTAAAGCCGGCGCCGGCATGCTGAAATTCGTGGAGGCAGTCATGGGATACTGCGATGTGGCAAGGGAGATCAAGCCTAAGAGAGAAAAGGTAAGGCCACTGGCTTATGGTGTAGCAATTTCACAGTGTAGCATTAAAACATAGAGGTTGAGAAAATGGTTACAGCAGTCTCAAAATGTAGCAAAGTAGTTTGTGCTCAAGCTGTCATGGGATACTGCAATGTGGCCAGGGAGATCAAGCCCAAGAGAGAAAAGGTAAGGCCAGGCTTATGGTGTAGCAATTTCAGTGTAGCATTAAAACACACTGTTACATAGAGGTTGAGAAAATGGTTACAACAGTCTCACAATGTAGCAAAGTAGTTTGTGCTCAAGCTGTCATGGGATACTGCGATGTGGCCAGGGAGATCAAGCCTAAGAGAGAAAAGGTAAGGCCAGGGTTATGGTGTCAGTAGCAATTTCACAGAGTTCATTTGAAGGTGACATCAGTCTTACAATGTAGCATATTGATAAGTACTTTGTGCTCAAACTGCCATGGACTGATACAATGCGGCAAGGGAGATCACGGCTATGAAGAGAAAAGGTAACAATAGTTCTGGATTGTAGCAAACACCATGTACTGTAATTGCAAATCTTGTATTGTGGCAAATTTAGGCTACTTCATGACCTCGATCTGGCCATGGTGAACTGATGGCAATTCTTTTAGCATCTGTCATCCAGCAAGGAAGATGAAAACTGATCATGTGATAAGATACACAAAGTTTGATTTAATTTACAGTGTAGCAAAGTGTAGGTTAGGTAATGGTGATAATGTAGCAAACATGGGACACTACAATATTAGCGTTTTAGTGTCATACAACAAAACATTGCTGGCTCATATGAGTTTTTTTTATAGAACAGAGATGATCCATCTTTGAAACTGAGAAATGAAACTGATCAAGAAAAAAAAATTTAACTGTTCTCAGGGACAAATTTGCTAGATGTTAGCACATCGGCAACCAAATCCGCATGTTTTTTGGCACACAGTTTGACAGATTAGCCGAATAGGCTCGGTGGGCGTTACTCCACCGTCAGGGAAGGTAGTGTAAAGTGCCTTTCCCAAGGGCACAACGTCGGGGCATGGTGAGTATCGAACTCGGGACCTATTGATTCCGAGTTCAACGCTGTAACTGTTACACCCGCCGACGTCACAACTGAAAGATAATGATCAAGATAATCATCATTTCTTCCTTCCTTCCCCCCAGGTGGCCCGTCTTGAGCGTAACTACCACCAGTCGAAGCGCGAGCTGGAGAAGATCCAGAAGGAGGTGGCGGGTCTTGAGGACATGCTGGCCAAGCTGAGCCAGAAGTACGAGGAAGCCATGCGGGAGAAGAGGGAACTCCAGGAGGAGGCGGAGATCATGGAGCGCCGCCTCATCGCGGCCGACAAGCTCATCTCTGGCCTGGGCTCCGAAAACGTCAGGTAGGGAAACAGCTACTTCATTTTCTTATTCTTTGATTTTATATTTTGCTTCACCCTTTGAGTGAAGTATTGTCTTTGTGTGTGTATGTCAGTTTGTGTTTGTGTGTGTGTGTGAATGTTTATGTGTGTGTGTGTTTGTGTGTGTGTGTGGGTGTCTGTATATATGTGTGTGTGTGTGCCAGGTATCAAGTTTTTCAAGAACAACAGCTTGGATTACATTGTCTTTGATTTGGTTGCTGTTTAATAAAGTTTGATTGATTAATCAATTGATTGATTGATTGATCCAATTACCCCCTTTCCACAGATGGAGGCGCGACCTGGAAGACCTTAAGGAGCAGCGCGTGCGTCTCCTTGGCGACTGCCTCCTCGCCTCCGCCTTCCTGAGCTACCTGGGGGCCTTTAGCTGGGACTTCCGGCAGGACCTGCTGTTTAAGGAGTGGGAAACAGACGTGGTGAACAAGAACATCCCGCTGTCGCAGCCCTTCAAGCTGGACGCACTGCTCACCAACGATGTGGAAGTCAGCAAGTAAGTCACCAGTGTATCATTTAGGCATCCAATGGCAGATATAGTGGTTAGGCAGGACCTGCTGTTTAAGGAGTGGGAGACTGACGTGGTGAATAAGAACATCCCGCTGTCGCAGCCCTTCAAGCTGGACGCACTGCTCACCAACGATGTGGAAGTCAGCAAGTAAGTCACCAGTGTATCATTTAGGTATCCAATGGCAGATATAGTGGTTAGGCAGGACCTGCTGTTTAAGGAGTGGGAGACGGACGTGGTGAACAAGAACATCCCGCTGTCGCAGCCCTTCAAGCTGGACGCACTGCTCACCAACGATGTGGAAGTCAGCAAGTAAGTCATGGTATCATTTAGGCATCCAATGGCAGATATAGTGGTTAGGCAGGACCTGCTGTTTAAGGAGTGGGAAACTGACGTAGTGAACAAGAACATCCCGCTGTCGCAGCCCTTCAAGCTGGACGCACTGCTCACCAACGATGTGGAAGTCAGCAAGTAAGTCACCAGTGTATCATTTAGGCATCCAATGGCAGATATAGTGGTTAGGCAGGACCTGCTGTTTAAGGAGTGGGAGACGGACGTGGTGAACAAGAACATCCCGCTGTCGCAGCCCTTCAAGCTGGACGCACTGCTCACCAACGATGTGGAAGTCAGCAAGTAAGTCACCAGTGTATCATTTAGGCATCCAATGGCAGATATAGTGGTTAGGCAGGACCTGCTGTTTAAGGAGTGGGAGACAGATGTGGTGAACAAGAACATCCCGCTGTCGCAGCCCTTCAAGCTGGACGCACTGCTCACCAACGATGTGGAAGTCAGCAAGTAAGTCACCAGTGTATCATTTAGGCATCCAATGGCAGATATAGTGGTTAGGCAGGACCTGCTGTTTGAGGAGTGGGAAACTGACGTAGTGAACAAGAACATCCCGCTGTCGCAGCCCTTCAAGCTTGACGCACTACTCACCAACGATGTGGAAGTCAGCAAGTAAGTCATGGTGTCGTTTAGGTGTCAAATGGCAGTGAGAGTGTTTGGGCAAGCAGACATGAGAGGTTTGATCTTGGCATTCATGGCTACACATTGTACATGACTTTCCTCACTCCACTCACCAACGATGTGGAAGTCAGCAAGTAAGTCATGGTGTCACTTAGGAGTCAAATAGCAGAGTGGAGTAGTCAAGCGGTCATGAGAGGTTTGATCCTGGTATTCATGGCTACACATTGTACATGACTTTCCTCACTCCACTCACAAACAATGTGGAAGTCAGCAAGTAAGTCATGGTGTCGTTTAGGCGTCAAATGGCAGTCAGAGTGTTTGGGCAAGCGGTCAAGAGAGGTTTGATCTTGGCATTCATGGCTACACATTGTACATGACTTTCCTCACTCCACTCACCAATGATGTGGAAGTCAGCAAGTAAGTCATTGTGTCACTTAGGAGTCAAATAGCAGAGTGGAGTAGTCAAGCGGTCATGAGAGGTTTGATCCAGGCAGTCATGGCTACACATTGTACATGACTTTCCTCACTCCACTCACCAACGATGTGGAAGTCAGCAAGTAAGTCCGTTGTCACTTAGGAGTCAAATAGCAGAGTGGAGTAGGCAAGCGGTCATGAGAGGTTTGATCCTGGTATTCATGGTCGGACACATTGTACATGACTTTCTCACTCCACTCACCAACGATGTGGAAGTCAGCAAGTAAGTCATTGTGTCTTTTAGGTGTCGAATGGCAGTGTACTTAAGCAAGCATACATGAGAACAAGAGGTTTGATCCTGGTATTCATGGCTACACATTGTACATGACTTTCCTCGCTCCACTCACCAATGATGTGGAAGTCAGCAAGTAAGTCATTGTGTAAAAACCCAAAGGGGCAAGTGATTCGCACGGCTTGGAAAATCAACGCACTAACCACTAAGCTAAAAGGTCCGGACCAGTTAGATTGGTCAGTTAGTGGAGGTTGATCCCCACTGTTACATTGGTGTCATTCAGGCATCAAATGGCAGAGTGGAGTAGGCAAGCAGACATCAGATTGAGAGGTCACGGGTTTGATTCCTAGCATTCCTTGCTTGATGACGTGTCCTTGGGAATAGTACTTTACACAACAGTTTCCTCATTCCACCCGGGGGTAAAAATGAGTACCTGACTTTGGTTGGGGAGGTAAAAGGCAGTGAAAGGAGAGGAATAGGCTCTGCCTTCAAATTCCAAAAACGTACTGCACCTATGGCCTCAAAAAGATTGTTGAACCTTCACAAGTCTAGAAATGCCGGAAAATTCTCATAAAGACTAGTAGTACCAAGTTTTAAATATTTCTATCTAACTGATTGCTTTGCATGTGTTTCTAGGTGGACCTCAGAGGGCCTGCCCCCAGATGAGCTGTCCATCCAGAACGGCATCCTCACGACCAACGCCTCCCGCTTTCCGATGTGCATCGACCCTCAGCAGCAGGCACTCAGCTGGATCAGGAAGAAGGAGGAGAAGAACAACCTGAAGGTACTGGGTTCCAGGCTATCATAGTTATGACTTAGCCTCAAGTTGCTGGGTTCCAGGCTATCATAGTTATGACTTAGCCTCAAGTTACTGGGTTCCAGGCTATCATAGTTCTAACTCAAGGTTCCAGGCAATTTCTGTAGTTTTGTCTTAGCCTCAAGGTACTGGGTTCTAAGCAGTTGTAGTTCTAACTTAACCTCAAGGTACTGGGTTCCAGGCTATCATAGTTCTAACTTAACCTGGGCTCAAGGTACTGTGGTCCAGGCTATCATAGATCTAATTTAACCTCAAGGTACTAAGTTTCAGGCTATCATAGTTCTACCTTAGCCTCAAGGTACTTGGGTCCAGGATACTGTTCTAACTTGACCTCAAGGTACTCGGTTCCAGTCTACAGTCTGTAGTTCTAGCCACAACAACAGAAAACTCATCATCATCATCGGGTCAAGTTCACGAGCGTTCATGGCCCTTCTGCTCTATCCCTCCCATCTTCCATTGCTCTGGGCAGAAAACAGAAAACTAAGAGCACTAAATTTGCATACCTGACAGGCGTTTGTTTCTTTCCTTGGCAGGTTTCTTCCTTCAACGACCCAGACTTCCTGAAGCAGCTGGAGCTGGCCATCAAGTACGGCTTCCCCTTCCTCTTCAAGGATGTGGACGAGTACATCGACCCCGTCATCGACAACGTGCTGGAGAAAAACATCAAAGGTACGACAGTCTAGGAATCTGCCTGTCTTGTCAAACAGCTGCAAACAGTTGTTTCTACTGTGTGCCAAGAAAAGTTGTTTGTTCTGACAGAGGTTGTAAGAGTTGGAATCTTTTGCAAGGTGTTAGAAAACTACATCAAAGGTACAATCAGGCACAATGGTTTAGGAATCTGCCTGTCTTGTCAAGCAGCTCCAAACAATTCTTTCTACTGGACAGGATTAAAGTTGAACTGTAATTTGCCAACACAAAAATTGCAGTTACCCAAATTTTCAACTGATAAGCACCAGTCTTTGTCAAGGAATGAGCAATGTGGATCATTGTGTATCATACATGTATGTTGCATAAAGTCTATGGCGTCCCTCATCACTGTTGAGAGATGGTTGTAGAGCCCGGATGTGGATGGCCTCCTTTATTCTTCTTGCAAAAAAGTCTGGTTCCAACACAGAGGAACTTTCAAGCTCCACAATTTTTTCTCACTCTGATCTAAACTCTGGTTTTGTGTTTAGGTGCCCAGGGCCGCCAGTTCATTGTGCTGGGAGACAAGGAGGTGGATTACGACCCCAGCTTCAGGCTCTACCTCAACACCAAACTGTCCAACCCCAGGTACAGCCCCGCAGTGTTTGGCAAGGCCATGGTCATCAACTACACTGTCACCCTCAAGGTCAGTACAGGTCATATGTCACACAAAATGGTCATAGGTCACAAGTCAAAGTTCAACATGGGAATGCATAAAGGATTATAGCACTTTTTTGTCATTCAAGATACAGACTGATCTAGCAGGATTTTCTCCTCTGTATCTATGATGGAGTTTCTAAGGGATATTTCATTAAAAGAAACTTGATGATCTTTTTCATTTTGAGTAATGTTGATACCTTCCCTGCCGTCCATAGGGTCTGGAGGACCAGCTGCTGAGCGTGATTGTTGGGTTCGAGCGTAAGGAACTGGAGGAGCAGAGAGAAAGGCTGATCCAGGAAACAAGGTGAATATATTTCAGAATATGTATTAATATTCATAATGAAATTACTATAAACAGCATAAACACCCTAGCTAGAGAATGTCCCAGAAGACATGGTGTTAGAACCAATTCTTTAACACACTGAGAGGGTTAGGGGTCACCTTAGCCAACTGAAGGTCATGTTCCAAAAGTAGAAATTTCTGGAGAGAGCTTACAGTCTACAGTAGCAATGCATCAGCACAGATGCTTGCGGATGATTGATTGATTGATTGATTGATTGATCGATAGATTGATAGAGACAGTATGAGTAACTGCATGTGATATATAACTGGGAAATATTTTCAATTGGTATGTGCCCTATTTGAGGCCCCTTTGGTCAAATCTGCCAGCCTTGCTATTGTCAAAACTGATTCATGATGAGCTAATGTTGAGAAACTTCTTCTCTACTTAATAATAGTGACAACAAGTGCCTGCTGAAGGACCTGGAGTAGTATACCATGTTATGCCTGTTGCTCTGGATACATTCATAGCTAATGTTGAGAAACTTGTTTTTTACTTATCTAGGGACAACAAGCGTCTGCTGAAGGACCTGGAGTAGTATACCATGTAATAGAGTGCCTGTTGCTATGGATACCCATTCATAGCTAATGTTAAGAAACTTGTTCTTTACTTATTTAAAGTGACAACAAGCGTCTGCTGAAGGACCTTGAGGACTCGCTGCTGCGTGAGCTGGCCACCTCCACAGGAAACATGCTGGACAACGTGGAGCTGGTGCAGACCCTGGAGGAGACCAAGAGCAAGGCTTCAGAGGTCAGTACACAGCTTTGGGCTTGCACTGATTCATTTTCTTGGTTCTTAGACTTTTTAGATTAACCTTCTCCCTGCTGTCTAACTCTGTAACCAATAGATAATTGGGTAACAAACAGCTACTTCAGTGTGCTAAAGAATTCAGCAAGGGAACAAATCAAAAAGAGCGGTTCACTACAGAAGATTTGTAATGACTTCTAACTTTTCCCGGTACTCTGACATATGCATGTCCACATTGTCTTCTGTATCTCTTTCTCTGTCCTCTTTCTATGTAGGAGGGCAACTTCTAAAGGTGTTCATGCACCTGTTTGCCCTCTCTTTCACTCTCTCTCTTCCATAGCTTAGTCAGCCGTAGGGGCAGAACAGCATTCAGTAATGAATTCAAATAAACTGCGTAGAATGGATAAATCCTTGCTGCTTGGTTGTATCTGGCTGTCCAGATTGAAGCATTTGTCACACAGGACTGTCTCCACCTACAACTTTACACCTCTCTGATTATAGTCACCTCCTGAAGTTTTGGGGACAAAAGTATATAATCATGTAGACTTTAAAGGCAAATGGCAGCTCCTCAGATTATCTTTTCATGTTGATATTACAATTTATCATAGTTACGAGAAATGGAATATTCTAACCTTTTCTCCCCTTTCAAGGATAATGATCTTCTAATCCAACACTCCCTATTGTCCACAGGTGACGGAGAAACTGAAGCTTGCAGAGAAAACCTCCATAGACATCAACAAGCTCCGAGACGGCTACCGTCCGGCCGCCCGCCGCGGCGCCATCCTGTACTTCGTCCTCTCGGAGATGGCCATCATCAACACCATGTACCAGTACTCGCTGGCCTCCTACCTGGAGGTGTTCGACTTCTCCCTGCGCAAGAGCCTGCCGGACTCCATCCTGGTGAAGAGGCTGAAGAATATCATGGACACGCTGACGCATAATGTGTACAACTACGGCTGTACCGGTGGGTGGACACTGTTTCTATACATGTTTCATGTGTCATGCATGTTTTTACTTTACCGCAAGGCAAAATTTCCAAGGGGCAGCATTGTGAGGGAGCTGAGCGACCAAGTGAGGGGGATGTTGTGGTTTCCTCACAGCTCCTCAGTGTGGAGTTTTAGAGAATTTTAAGAAAATGGGGCATTCTAAGGCTTCCAGAGGGGCAAAATGTCAGACAGGTCACAGTTAAAGACTGTCAGTGGCTACATGTACATGTGACCTATTAGCATCTCTGGTCAATCAGAATTTTGTGCTTATCAGAGAATCTGCTTCCCAGGGCAAGGGGGTTGGTGGCTTTAGTATGAGAGCGCAATGCCCTTCTTCCCCTCTTGAGAAAAAAACCCTGTAATGATATTTCTTTCTCTTCCAGGTCTGTTTGAGAAGCACAAGCTGCTCTTCTCCTTCCAGATCTGCATCAAGCTGCAGCAAAACGAGGACCGCTGCCCTCAGGAGGAGCTCGACTTCTTCATCAAGGTAAGGTAGCGTGCCTAGTCCAGTGGTTTGGTAGTATGCGTAGTCCAGTAGTTTGGTAGTGTGCCTAGTCCAGTGGTTTGGTAGCATGCGTAGTCCAGTAGTTTGGTAGTGTGCCTAGTCCAGTGGTTTGGTAGCATGCGTAGTCCAGTAGTTTGGTAGTGTGCCTAGTCCAGTGGTTTGGTAGCATGCATAGTCCAGTGGTTTGGTACTGTGTGTAGTCCAGTGGTTTGATAGGTAGTGTGCGTAGTCCAGTGGTTTGGTAGCATGCATAGTCCAGTGGTTAGCAGGCCCTGCCTCTGGAACTAGAAGCCGTGAGTTTGTGTGTTGCTCATCACCCGACATGCAAACTACCGGAAAGGGATGCAGTCCTTTGGACGGGACGTTAAGCTGTGGTCCACTGTTCATTGTGCTTGTCGAAAAGAGCTAAGGGTAATTTCCCTGGTACAGTGAACCTGTAGATACTGTATATAGCACCTGTCTTTTCTGTCAGGACCAGTGGAAGATTAGCTCTTTAGTGAGCTTAAACTCGATCTAGAGAACTTTAGTCACTTTCACTTTTCCTTCATCAAGGGCAATCTGTCGCTGGAGAAGAGCAAGCGGCGCCGACCGTTTGACTGGATCCCGGAGCAGGGCTGGGAGGACATCATCCGACTCACCGAGTCCTTCAACGAGGCCTTCGGCACGCTGGCGGACGACATCGAGCGCAACGAGAGGGTCTGGAAAGAGGCAAGTGCTAGACAAGTGTTCCCTTCTGTGACCATTGAGGGTTTTTTTTCATCAATTTGGAGGAAAATTTTTAATCTTATTCAAGGAGACACATTGAGCTGAACAAGAGAATCTGGAAGGAGGCTAGTGGTTGTCATGAAGTTTCTCTCTGTCCCGGAAAGGTTTTGTCAATCATGGCAGAAAAATAGAGAGTCATGACGCCAATTTGTTGAATTGTCTGTCAAAATAATGATGATAACACATCTGACACTTCTTCAAGCTATGATATACTTTTATGGTAAAAGACATGTTATATAATATTTAAATTCCCTGTCTCGTACTTGTAGAGCAAGACTTCGGTAATTATGTAAGAAAGAGTGAATTGACTGTCACTCATTTGACTGTATATTCTCTAAAATTGTTTGTATTTTCATCTCAGTATGGAACTTAAAGTTAAAACTTAGGATATGTTTAAATGGTTTGGACTTATTGCTGGCTTTCCAAAATGAACTTTCTTGTCTTTCACTTTATTATTTTTGTCCATGTCTATAGGCTGATAATGTAGCTTGCTTTCTTTCACTCGTTTGCCACTTTTTAAACACTCTCCCCGCCTCTGCACTACAGTGGTATGACCTGGACGCCCCGGAAGCGTCCCCGTACCCAATGAGGTACAAGGACACGCTGACCGACTTCCAGCGCCTCATGCTCCTTCGCTGCTTCCGCGTGGACCGCGTCTATCGCGCCGTCACCGACTTCGTCACGGACAAGATGGGTGAAAAGTACGTCACGCCGCCTGTCGTGAGCTTTGAGGCGATCTTTGAACAGAGCACGCCGCTTTCGCCGATTGTGTTCATCCTCAGTCCGGGGTCCGACCCGGCTGGCGACCTGTTCAAGCTGGCGGAGAGGTCAGGATTTGGCGGAAACCGACTGAAGTATCTGGCCATGGGACAGGGACAGGAAAAGGTGTGGTTACCTAGCAACAGCTCTTAGATTGTTTTTTTTTTGTCAATTCTCTTTTGTTAAGATAACAGGAAAAACCAAGTTTGGGTGACTGTTTTCTTTTTCTAGATCATATTTGCGGAAGTATCTTTGTGCAATCGACTGTTAGTATAGTAACTGTCCTTGTTTAAGTTACAAATCTTCAATCAAGACATATTAGCTGTAAGCTTTGTTGAAGGAAACAAGGTAAGTATTTATCAATGAATTGGTAGGAATATCATGTATCACTCAGTCAAAAACTGTGAGTCCTACTGCAGTAATGTACCATTAAAAGCCACTCTATAGGGAACCCAAAATCTGATCCATTTCTTCATTTTGCCAATACCTTATTGACTATCACGTACCAAATATCACAGAGATCCATTCACAACTTATCAAGTTATGTTTTTCACCAACAAAAAACAGACACACAGACCCAAAGACATAACTTGTTTTGATTGATAAATAAAAAAAAAATCAAACGTTATTGTGGCTCAAGGTAACTGTCCACCCTCATCTTCCAGCTTGCCCTGCAACTGCTGGAGACGTCCATTGCGCGTGGCCACTGGCTGATGCTGCAGAACTGCCACTTGCTGGTGCGCTGGCTGAAGGACCTGGAGAAGGCGCTGGAGCGGATCACCAAGCCTCACCCCGACTTCCGTCTCTGGCTCACCACGGACCCCACGCCCGAGTTCCCCATCGGCATCCTGCAACGCTCACTCAAGGTGAACTTATTTATTTGTTGATGAAGGTTAGACATCCAGGTAATAAGATACGCCAAAAATAATTATGCTCAAGCAACTGGATAAGATTTTGAAACAGTCAGACATTTCAGATAGCATCCGCTATCTTTCGTCAGTGACTAAAGAAGGATCTGGTAGAACTAGGTTTTACACCTGTCCAAGACTCTGAATAGATATGTTAATGAAGCTAATTGATTCATTAGCATGCAACCTTGTCTTAACTTACTACATATATATCCTATTGAACCATCTAAAATTGTCTTCCCTTCATTAACATATCTATTCAGAGTTTTGGTATAAAACCTAGTTCTACCAGATCCTTCTTTAGTCACTGACGAAAGATAGCGGATGCTATCTGAAACGTCTGACTGTTTCAAAATCTTATCCAGTTGCTTGAGTAATTATTTTTGGCACACTTATTTATTTGTTTTACTGATCAGGAGGGACACAGCCAGCCTGTGGCTATTAGTGATAATTGACAATAAGTAAATAAATGATAAATAAGACAATTAGTGTACAAAGGGATATCCCTGCTGACAAAAACAGAAACTGTAACACTTTATTGATACAAAGTAAATTTGACATCAACAGGATAGCATCTGTAAATATCCTGATCATCATTATCATGATATTATCTTATCAGTGCCAAAACTACATCCGATGTCTATCGGTTTGCAAATAAAAGACCTTGTTTTCTAGTCACTTACCAACCTGATGAGATTATTCATTGCATCCACTTTGTACCAGATTGGCCAGATATGTCATCCAAACTGATTTGCTGTTTGCTAGGTTGTGACTGAACCGCCCAATGGCCTGAAGCTGAACCTGCGGAACACATATCACAAGATCACGGCCACGGCGCTGGGCGACTGTCCCCACGAGTACTTCCCCGCGCTGGTCTACGTGCTGGCGTTCTTCCACGCGGTGGTGCAGGAGCGTCGGAAGTACGGGAAGGTCGGGTGGAACATCCCGTACGACTTCAACGAGTCGGACTTCCAGGTGGGTAGAGTGACTGAAGGCATGAATTTCATCATATTGTTCTTTTCCACTATCGGTATATTCTCATATATTCTCCTATATGCATTGCCATCCCTCCGTCTACTTAGTTGATGTTGTAGCTCTGCTGAAACGGGCCAACTATTCCACTTTTGGGGGCATCTTGCTCAAGACATGTATATCAATGAGATTGCCTTTAAGTTATTTCTTACATTCTTCTATAAGTCTTCAATTTCATTAAGTTCTTTTCTATAAGTATATTCTCATGGTAAAAATTTTGTAGATAACTGTATCAAATATCATAATAAGCCAGTGAATTTGCCCTACGGTGTAAGTTACACACCAGTTTCAGGCTCGATCAGTGTTTTTATGTAAGGCTTGGATGGCCTATTTTCCTTTTGGCTTTTTTTTTTTTTTTTATTCGAACATTCATAAGTACATAACATAACAACATACACATTTACAATTCCACAAATAAACACAGTTACATATTGTTGCAGGGGCCATTCCCACTGGCTTTTTTTCGCTAGGGTGTGCTCCCTAGTTACATATATCTACAGGGGTCATTCCCACTGGCTTTTTTGGCTAGGGTGTGCTCCCTAGGACTTTTTTGACAGGGGTGTTTCATCCCCCCTGGATTTTCTGTGCTAGGGTTTCTTCCCTAGGACTTTTGTGCAGGGATGTCATCCCTGGGTTTCTGTGCAGGGTTTTCCTTCCCTGTGTTTTGAATATAAGACAAAATCGTTTGCTTTTAGTACAAATTTTACAAAAGTTTACAAAATACATTTATATATGAAACATAACAACATGTAAAACATTACACGCTTTACACATTCAAATCATAATAACCATTATACAGGCACAAAAGAAAATAAAACAAAAAGTACATTAGCATTATATCAAACAACTACATCATATAGAAAAAGAAAAGTGAGAACAAGCGTATATAAACAAACAACAGAAACATTGAGCATCAGTACAAATACACAAATACCATGAATCACAACAACGAAAACAAGCAACAGGGAAATACATTTTTAAAAAAAAAAACGTTACAAATTTACAAAATCAGGCTACAATACTTACTGTTACAACACCAGCCTTACAAAACAAAGAGATTACAACATTCTAATATAGACAACGCCAGGTTTACAAAAGACATCATCCCTACACATACAAGAGCACAATAACATTCTTGGGTACAATAAACAACTTACACCAGATCTACATACACAAAAACATCAGTTGATTGACATTTCCACAAATAACACTCACACCAAGCGAGTAACAAAACAGAGAGTTAACCAACACAACAATCACAGTTACAATCATGATCACTTTACAGCTTTACATTCAATAAATATAATTCCATACATGCGTGTCATTTCTAAGGTCCCAGAGGAAAGTAGCAAAAATGTCATCTCTCATAAAATCCAATTCATTGTCTTTATATTTTACCCATGATCTAAAAATCGCAAATTTGGCTAAGGTTACAACATTGTTTACAAAATTATTGACCTTTGACCCATATCTGTAGCCTAGAAAAACCATCAACTTGTCAACCTTTATCCTACTCACCTTCTGAGACAGTACATTCTCTATCTTCTGCCAAAAATTTTCAAGTCTTTTACATTCTATAAACATGTGTACATATGTCTCCTCTACATTACATATCTCACAAGTAGGGCTGTATACTTCACCTTTCTGATCTTTTATTTTCCATTTATTCAGTTTAGATTTACAGGGTAGAATTTGGTGCAAAAGTTTAAAGTTAAATTCTCTTAGCTTATTTTCTTTAATGTCTACAGTTATATTTTTCCACACTAGATTTTTATTTAAAATAATAACATTCAACAATTCTCCCCAACTATCAATACTTTTTCTTTCTCTGAATATCTGATTATTCAAGTGACTATAAATGGTTTTAGATGTTGCCTTTTCTACAGGTACAAATTTGTTTGGCTTTTTGAGAGCAAAGATCCAGCAGGTTCACTATGGCAAGTAACATGGCCAGAAAAACTTTACAATGTGGGGTCGTTTAGCCTAACGGCAAGGTGTTTGGCCCAGAACCTGGCAGTCTTGGGTTTGAATCCACTGATGCCACTGATGTTGTGCCCTTGGGGAAGGCACTTAATAAGACTTTTCTCTCTTAACAACGCTTGATTTCCCTTCCCACAGGTGTGCATGTCCATCCTCCACACCTACCTGAGGAAGGCGTGTGAGCAGGGAGACCAGAAGGTGCCTTGGGCCAGTCTCAAGTACCTCATTGGGGAGGTATGTGTTGAAAAGTCTTATCTTAATCATTTAATATGCTAAAATTCATAATTCTGTATAATTATGCAGGTTAGTGTACATAATGCATTATTTAGAACAATGTTAGAATACTTCTAATGCTAGTAACTTTTATCAAATACATTTCGAATAGTACAATTCAATATTTTTGGCTCTACCTTAATGAGAATTTACAACTAATTGAAGTTACACAATTAGCCTTAGTTGGAAGCAGGGCTATCTTCAGGACCTGTCCCTCCGTCCTTGAACAGCAATTCGTTCCTGGGACATGAAAAAAAATCTATCCTGGTCGTCAAACAATCTTATCACCATGACATGACTTTGATGAAAATGTATTCTTGTAAGGCTTAGCTTAAAATGACAGATTATGGAAAAATAAAAACATGGGCCTTCCAAACAACAGAAAAACGGTGGGACAGAATAAGATTTAAAGCTTGAGACAGTCCTCTGTCTTAGATTAATTCATTAGCTCAAGATTGTTGTCTTTCCCGCCCCCAGGTGATGTACGGTGGCCGGGCCATCGACAACTTTGACCGGCGCATCCTGTCCACCTACATGGACGAGTACCTCGGGGACTTCATCTTCGACACCTTCCAGCCATTCCACTTCTACTTCAGCGAAGAGGTAAGTTTGTATTATATTTAATCATTTACATAAACCATTCATCATCAACCATTCATCATCATCATACAAAGTAAAGCGCTTTGGACCAGCCCTCTGGCAGATTTGACATGAAGCCTACATCTCTTGACCTGAACGATAGTGTGAAGTCAAGACCACATTAGAGACATGCCTTACAAAAAAAGATACTTTAATATAGCTTAGGTGGATAGTCTGAAACTCATTCTGTATTAGCAAACATGTGTTGCATGATGAGAAATAAAGTGTTTTCCAACTCAAAAATTGACTCACTGGAATTTTGGACTGAATCACCAAGCGTTTGACTGAACGAAAAATTCTGAGAAGTCAATTCTTTGAATTTAAGAACAGTTTAATTCTCATTAGATATAATTTACCAAGTCAAAGGAACTTTCAGGCTAATGTGTTACATGATATACATGTACGACAGGTGGACTACAAGATCCCGGAGCTCGGACCCAGGGACAACTACGTGGAGGAAATCGAGAGCCTGCCGTTGTCCAACACGCCCGAGGTGTTCGGCCTTCACACCAACGCCGAGATCGGCTACTACACGCAGGCCGCCAAGGACATGTGGACCAACATGGTGGATCTGCAGCCGCAAACAGGTATAAATATTTCATGTCCTGAATTATAATATTAATATCATGATATATGAAATGTTGTAATGGCAGAAAAATATATAACTTGTACATGCAAATCGAGTCTGCCGTCACTTTGTCTTGTCCTTTTTGTATATCTAATATATTGTTTTGTGAACAGATAAGAAAACAGGAGTCATGGCAATTTCCTATTTATGCAAATAAAGCACATGCAAGAGACATTGAACTTTGCTAAGCATCGTGTAGTCCATTGGTCTCACCAACATGCATGCTACAGGAAAGGGTCACAGTCCTTAGGGTGTCTTGTCGAAAAGAGCTTAGGCTTAACTTAAAGGGAATTTCCTCTGTCAGTACGATGAATCTGTAAACTCTGCACATATAGTGTCTGTCTTCTCCACCACGATCAGTGAGCTAAACTGGTTTGCGACTCATTAATCATTGCCTCCCTGTCGCCGGTCTCCCCCAGGTGGCTCCAGCACCGGCATCAGTCGCGACGACTACATCAGCAACATCGCCAGCGACATCCAGAAGAAGCTGCCGGCCATCTTCGAGCTGGACAAGCTGAAGAAGAAGTACGGGGTGGAGATCTCTCCCACCACTGTGGTCCTGATGCAGGAGCTCGAGCGCTTCAACAAACTCATCTCCGTCATGGGGAAGACCCTCGCTGAGCTGCAGAGGGTGGGGCTGCTGTTTCATTGTTTTGCATCAATTGCTTTTTTTCTAAAAGCAAACTGCGTCTTATGAAACAAGCAGCAATGCTGCAACTGTGAGGTTGCCTTCCAATACTAACTGGTTGAGCTACATAGGGTGTGATTTTTTTACTCTTAAAATCTTTTTCTTCTTTAACCAAAATATTTGATGACATGAGTTTATTGTCATGTACTGTATGATACTCAATAAGCGATGATTGTTATGCGACTTTTTACCATTTGTTTCCATCCCTCCATTACTGCAGCTTCCATATGTTGTTAATCACTGAGCAGAGCTTCCCTGGGTAAACATGACAGAATAAAATATGTTCTGCCAATGTTTTTCTTTTCTGGTTTGTTCCACTAAAGGGGGTGAAGTCTGCCATCTCTAAGTGCTTGTTTAATTTCGTTTTCAATTTTCCATCCTCCACAGGCGCTGAAGGGAGAGGTGGGGATGTCGAACGTGCTGGACGAGGTGTCGCGGTCGCTGTTTAACGGGCAGATCCCCTCCGTGTGGAGGAAGCTCGCCCCCGACACACTCAAGTCGCTCGGCAACTGGATGATGCACTTCCAGGGGAGGTTCGACCAGTACACCGCCTGGGTTAGTACTATATTACTCTGATACAATTTCATGTGAACCATTCATTTAGTCATCCATTAATTCATCAACTGATATTCACTCAACCTCATATTTACTCATTCCATTCACTTAATAATATACACTTGCTGATTCATTCACTCACTCAGTCGGAAATGATAGATCGTAAAAAAACAATTTGGTTGATCTCGCATTAATATTTCATTGACTGTTCAATGATTTCCAAGGTCTTCAAATGATCTTAATGATCTCCTGGGTTTTCCAGTTTTTCCAAGGTCTTCAAATGATCTTAATGATCTCCTGGGTTTTCCAGTTTTTCCAAGGTCTTCAAATGATCTTAATGATCTCCTGGGTTTTCCAGTGATCTCTCCATCCAGTGTGGCATTGGGGCCTGACACCTGTTTCTTTCTGGTTCCCTCCCACAGGTGAACGAGGCTGAGCCGGCTGTGATGTGGCTGTCCGGGTTGCACATCCCTGAGTCCTACCTGACGGCGCTTGTATATTTAAATGTATTTGTAATAGTACATAGCTGACACTGATTCTGTGTGGTTTCCACCCTCAGGTGAATGAGGCAGAGCCGCCCTTGATGTGGCTGTCATGGCTTCACATCCCTGACTCCTGACGGCGCTTGTATATCTAAATGTATTTGTAATAGTGTATAAATAGCTGACACTGTTTCTGTGTGGTTTCCCTCCCCCCAGGTTAATGAGGCAGAGCCGGCTGTGATGTGGCTGTCCGGGCTGCACATCCCCGAGTCGTACCTGACGGCGCTCGTGCAGGCTACCTGTCGTAAGAACGGCTGGCCGCTCGACCGCTCCACGCTCTACACCAACGTCACCAAGTTCCCTAACGCCTCCGACGTCACCGAGACCGCCCACCAAGGTTTGTGGTCTTTGTAACCTGCATGAAAAATGGAGATATTGTTTTTGATACGTCTGTGTGTATTTGTGGTCAGCATAACTTAACCCAAGTCCTGTTGGATTTCCAGAGCAAACATATACCACGGTACTGGAGTGCCCAGACACCTTTGAAACAGAGGGTACTAGCCATAGTTTGACATTGCTCATTTTTAGTTACATACGCATACGGGTGCAACATACGCATTCTAGAAATACCCTCAACCTGACAAGCATAGTCAGAACAAGCATGTGCAAACCAACAATTGTCGGGCTCAGCAGGACTAGGGTTAAGAACCTCTGGGTAGACAGTGTTGTGATAGTTGGTAGGTGTTTAAAAGACAAAGATCATGAGCCTCCTGGCAGCTGACCTTGTTACTGCAGCAGAGTTTCTGGTTTTTGTATCTTTTGTCATGGACATGTTATGATCTTGTTTATTTTGCATAGCAATAAACCACCTTTAAGCTTAACGCATCAGTTTTGTACAGTGAATACAAGACTCAAAACTTCTTGTGATACAAGTTACTTTGGAATAATACAAGTTGCCTAGGTCAAGCCAGTGATAAACTTAGATGGTGCAGTATTTCATATGCCTGATTAAAAGAATAGTTCGGATTCAACGATCTTGAATATGTAACACTACATTAGGTTGACCTTTGAACTTGTTCTCCCCAGGGTGCTTTGTGTCGGGGCTGTACCTGGAGGGTGCTGCGTGGGACATGGAGAACAGCTGTCTGATCCGCCAGCCGCCAAAGGTCCTGCTGCAACCCCTCCCCATCCTCAAGGTACCCTACAGATCTCATCTGTTTGTTTGTTTCTATTGCATACCCGGTAAAATGCCTGATGGCGTAACACACCAGGTTTGTACTGCACAAGCTTCATATCTGGACATATTTATTTTATGACACTGGGAAGGACCCCTACTCTTTTTGGGTCCTTTTACATGCTCGAGGTTGTACTGTAAATGCCTTTAAGTTTGCCAGGATTCAATTTTGTGGTAGAGAGGAAAACATTCATGTTGGTCTTCTGTACGCAGGTAGAAGACAGAATATTCAACCATTTTTGCAGTAGTAAAGAGGTCACCACGAGAATCGAAAACATTATACCACAGAGAAAATTTCAACATGTTCAGCGCTGTCTATACAAATTTCATTGAAAACATTTTTCTTGCGGTCTCCAGGTCATTCCCATCGAGGCGCACCGTCTGAAGCTCCAGAACACGTTCCGCACACCGGTGTACACAACCTCGCAGCGCCGCAACGCCATGGGCGTCGGTCTTGTGTTTGAGGCGGACTTGGCGACAACGGAACACTCCTCTCACTGGGTGCTGCAGGGCGTCTGCCTCATCCTCAACTCCGATTAGAATTTGATTTGATTTTCTTCTCAAGTGGACACTGTTGTTGTTGTTGTCTGCGTTGATTTGAAAAAGCAAGTATTGTCTTCTTTTAACTGAAAAAATGTATCAGGGCGCCTGCCTCATCCCCAACTCCAATTAGAATTTATTTGATTTTTTTGGACACTGTTGTTGTTGTTGCCTACGTTGATTTGAAAAAGCAAGTGTTGTCTTCTTTTAACTGAAAAACATGTCCTCTCTAAACTTTGAAAAATGTATCAGAATTTTCATGCCATTTCTTCTTCTTTTGACATATTATTTGTCACACCATCCATATTCTTTAATGATGTAGTTTATTTCAAGAAAATTACAAATCTTCCACTTTCCACCTGACTTTGTTCATAGAAGATTGAGTTCAATTTGTTACTGTAACTGTTACAGCTTTTGTGACTTGAATAAAAGAATATCAAGTTTAAACAAGAAGTTTGATGTACCTTGTTTATGCAGAATTGATGTTTTTGCAGAATACATGAAGTGAAAAGGTCTTGCTTTCCAAGAATGCTGTTGTTGTATTATAGATTTATCCATTGTGCTTATGTAGGCAGAGTGCCCATCAAATACATGTATAACAATTATATGCTGCTAATAGTTGTTTGAACGATGTGGGATGGGTGCCTTCATCACAACCAGTTGTTACATATCCATGTACCTAAAAGATATAAATGGCTCTTAGGTACAGAGGATTTAGTTTGGTGTACTTTTGTGGAAGTACAAAAAAGACAAAACAGTCTAAAACTGATGTGTCAGATTTTTACACAATTCTTAAACACATAGTGCCTTCTACACGACCATCTTAGTCATCAGATTTAAAACTTACCTTTATCGCACAATGTTTTGATGTATTTATTTGAGGTTTTGACAAAAAAAGATGTGTATAGACTATGAGAACTGTATCCATGGAATGGTGAATGTTTATAGCAAAGATGGTGGCTGTTGTTGTATTGCCTTCGTGTACCTGTTTGTCCATATTCACAGAAAGTCTTGCGAATGAAATTCTTCAGTGACATATTTTAGATTGAACCTGGGGTGTAAGATTATATTTTTCTATGTGCCACAAAATAAATCTGTTGTTATCAATCATCATCTTTTCTATATGTATTTGTGTGCATGCGTGTTTTAGTAAAGCCACACAGGTCTTGGTTCTCGGACATATTAAAATGAAAATTTAGCAAGGTTCAATATGAAAACAGATGAGGAAAACTAGCAACTGTTTGTACCAAGGTGCAGACTTTCCCCGCCAAATCTTCTATCCAAACCTTATTAGGAAGGCCTGATGGTGGTTGGACGTTCACAGTAGTAAAAGGGAGGAATAAAAACGAGTACAAAACGATCGACTAGTAAAGTATTAAGATGTTAAAGTAATGATAATGAGAGGGGATTTTTTTCCCAGTACTAGTATTATGAAACCTTAAATCTAACACATCCTTAGAAAATGATACAATGAAACCTTAAATCTAACACTTTTTTTGTATTCTTGGAAAGCTATTCGACATGATACAATTACTTGATATTCAGTATTTACAATCGATGTTAGGGTACATAGAGATTGCGATTTGACCGAAACTATGATTCTACCGTTGCAATCAGAGTCGGTCGACATAGACTACGGTTGGGATCTAACTGGTAGAATCTCTGATCGTACTGCCTGAGATTCTGAATGCGATCCTGTCTGTCGTCAGAGACTCCAACCTCGATATTAGTCATCAGAATCACCTGCTAATTCTGGCAGATAGCAATCTCCACTCCGTGAATAGTTTCATCACGTTGGTAAGTCACTGAATAAAAATACTCTTTGAACACAACCAAGAGATTTATTAAACCGACAGTGCAATGTGAACTAATCAGAATTGCCTTGAAGAAAGTGACAGATAGTCACCGAAATGTCGGTTGAATCAATCTCTTGATTGTATAAGAAAAGGTCTTTTTATTCAGCAATCTCTACTGTTGGAAAACCAGTTCTTCCGGATCGGAATCTCTTAACTCTAACATATTAGCTTCACCTCCTCTCGTATACACACACTGATTTTTGTTGTTGTAATGTTTCCTTCATCACTATTATCTTATAAGGCTTCAACCACGATAATTAACGACTACAGTGTTAGCCTTTTTCACGTATCAAAGATCTCACTTGAAGATGATGATAAGGAGATGAGCTCACAATTGCATGATAGCTGCAAAAAGTTCTACCAATACATCAGTAGAACTAAGACTAATCCATGAAATACTTCACAAATAGTAGACGGTACATGCAATTTACTATTTTATGTATGTGACAATTCTTGTGCAATGAAGTTATCATACTCAAACACAGTCAAATATATATTTCCTTTTGCTGTTAAGGTAATATGTACATTTGATCCATACTGATATTCTTTATCGTAGTTGACTGTATTTACTCATATTAAGAATGTAGTAAGAACATAATAGATGATATACCACGTTTTAAGCAAAGCCTCTTACACCTGCATCTTTCAGTTTTGTGACAGTCTGCATTTTCACACAGAAGAGGATGTGAGACGCCTAACAGGGCATCTGCACTTTTTATTGAGTGTACTGGGAAATTCCCACCTATCGTCGGAGTATGATTATTTCTTTCTTCAATCAAGTGGTCTAAGAGTCTTGTTTTTATCAGCTTGCCCTGGACCTATACCTTCATATGTTGGGTTCATAATCATTAATATAAGGACCTGGTGCCGTTTTAACACATTTGCACACGTGTGCTGCCCTGTGGTGTAGATAAGATTTCTTCCATCAAATGTTATTCATTCTTACATTTTGTACACATGATTCGGCTCTGAGGACGCTTGCTCTGTGTTGTATAGGAGATTTTTACTATCTGGTGGTTCATCATTGATAGCCTGAGACTGGCCCTGCTCTGTTTGATCATTTACACATTTGTACACAGGATTAGGCTCTGAGGGAGCCACCTCTGTGTTGTATAGAAGATTTCTATCATTTGGGAATTCATCAGTGGTAGCCGGAGACTGGCCCTGTCCTGTCTGATCATGGTTACTGGTAACTGCATGTACAGTAGCTGTGCTGCTGATTTTGGGGTCAGTGATGGCCTGATAGTCGCCCTGTCCTGTCCCACAATGACCACTGGTTATTTCAGTAGACGGTGGGTCATTTGGCGGTGTTTTCACGTCAGCATACATAGGATTTGACTGTAAGGCAGCTAACAGTGCATTACGCGATAGATGAATAACATCCAAAGAATGAGCAGTGTCCTTAGCGTGACCCTGCCCTGTCTGGCCAGTGCCATTAGTGGTGTTTGTGTTGGATTCGTTGATGGCGTGAGACTGACCCTGTCCTGTCTGATGATTTTGCGTATCCATGTATTTATACAGGTAACAATGATCACTGGTCGTTACAGTAACAGTAGTTGTGGTACTTTTGCTGCTAACACTTTCAGTCAAACCAATATTTCTGTCAATACGTTTGGCTGGTCCCACAGCTTCAGATGTTTGGGTTCCGTTCTTTGGTGTTTCTACATTTTCGTTAAAATGATTTGGCTGTACGGCAGCTGGACTGCCATCATCCAAAACAATTTTGGCATTTGGACCTGAAGGAGGATCTTTGTTCCTCCTCTTGTGCCAGATTGTGAGAATGATGGCACCAATCAGGAAAACACCAGCTATCGGACCACAGACAGAGCCAATGAGAACAGGTAGGGGGAAACTGGGAGCAGATTTATGGGAACTGTTGCCTTCTAGAGTACTTTGATCGACGGGCAGTGTGGTGAATGTTGTGCCTACAGGGCGTACTGTTGAGTCAGCATTTAGTTTGGAGCGACATGTGTGGTTAGTGGAGCTGTTAGAACTTTCAGATTGAGCATCAACAGGCGAAGTTGGTATTTTGATTGGTTTTACAGACAGTGTGGTTAATGATGCCATAATTGTAGAAGTTGTTGCCAATGTACTGTTTAGGGGGAAACTAAGACTTTTAGTAACATTAGATTCATGGGGATTGTCGCTTTCTGGTTTTGCACCAAGAGGCAGTGTAATGGGTGTGGCGCCTACAGGGCGTGCTTTAGAGACATCCTTTTGCTTGAAGTGCCGGTGATAGCGAGACGTGTGGAAAGTGGTGATATCGTAGTAGTTGGTGCCACTTCCCAATCGGCCAGCATGAGGCAAAGTTGATATTTTACTTGGATGAACAGGCAGTGTGGTGAATGGTGCCATTGTGGGAGTTGTTGCCAGTGAACAGTTCAGGTCTTTAGGGTTGATATCTTTAAGCTTTTGTCCAGAGAACATGGCAGGCTGGGAACATACTATTTGGTTCTCAAACCTACAAGACCCATTCATTCTTAACCTGAAGGGCGCCATCCTACAGTCACACTGCCAGGGGTTATCGGAAATCCATACATTGGGAATAGATGCCAACATTTTATATGCTGACAGGGGAAGGGCAGATATCTGGTTGGAGTTCAGGCGCAATCCTGTCAGTAGTGGTAGATTTGAGAATGCTCTTGGCTGAATCTCAGTTATTTTGTTGGCATACAGGTACAGGTTTCCGAGGTGGGGTAAGTTTGAGATTGTGTTGAGGTTAATCTTAGTTATCTGGTTCTTCTCCAGATACAAATTTCCAAGTCTTTCTAGATGTGAAAATGCTCCAGGCAGGATCTCAATTATGTTGTTTTCGTCAAGGCACAGGATGTCTAGCTGGGGCAGATTTGAAAATATACCAGGGTGGATATAAGTTATCTGGTTGCCTGTCAGGGACAACTCTGTGAGCTTTGGCAGATTTGAGAATGCACCAGTGTGAATGTTGGTTATTCTATTGTAGTATAGGTACAAATTTGCGAGATTTGGTAGATTTGTAAATACACTAGCCTGAATTTCATTTATTTGATTGTTGCATAGGTTCAACAATTGGAGCTTTGCTAGATCTGAAAATACGCCAGGTGGAATGGTAGTAATCTGGTTACCACATAGGTCCAATGAATCCAGATCTCTATACCTTATGAGCTCTGATAGACTTAAATATGTAATCCGATTTTCTGCCAAATTCAAGTGAGACATGGATGCTGGCAGGTTCTGAGGCATGCTAGTGAGGCCCATATTGGTGCATATGCAGACAGAGATTTCACAATCATTCTTGCAGTCATCTTTTGGCTTCTGGTTGAGCCACCAGCTTCTGGCATCCTTCAGTACAATGAGAAGGATAATCAGCGTGTAAAGTGTACATCTCATGCTGCCCTGCCAACAAAAAACAATGCGTGTAAGTAACAGGACCTGCCCTGAAATTTTAACAATTCAACATCAAAAATTCTGCAGACACTTATGGCAATGGTTTCTTAGTAGCTTTATCATATGGCAGTTGAAGAGCTCTAACATTCATGTACATGCAATAAATAACGCCAAACGTATCAAAGGGATATACTCTGTCATTATAAACTCTGCCAGTTTCTGTTTGTTTCGGCCACATCAATATGATTTGCTGATTCTTAGATCCAGAAAAAATTATGCGGAACCTTATATTTAGAAGAATCTGAGGATAACGTCTGTGTACGTGCAACCCTTGGTACGCACATTTTCAGGGAGTGAGTTTACTCAGATATACACTTTCCTCCATGTCGAAACCATTTCATATCATTTTGACCTCTTTTTCCTTGATATGTCACAGATCAAAGAAAACATTCAGCATGATATACCCTAATCACCTGCTTCGGCTAGACATAAGCCTGCTGCTCCAAACCCGGCCCTTATTCATTCTAGCCATATTGTTACTAAAGCTTCAACTGCATTTGTCAGCATGCGCGCACTTTTATATAATGACTTTCAAAATTACATGTACCAGGCAAATTTTACCTGTACCTTTTACATTTCTTTTTACTTATCTTCATTGTAACCTTACTCTACAGAAACTGTGATACCTCTCAAACTCTGGCGGAAGATTAGCGATTTTTTTCTTCATAATTTATTCTAAATCAAAATATTTTGATGGATGCAAATGCAAGGCTGGGAGGCTTGACATGAGCACGTCTACAAGTACCTCCTAATATGCAATTGACTCGCCTTGACAGAAAAAGGCATTTGCATATACTTCAAACAGTATGCATACCCTTAACACATACTTTGGGTGAGACCATTAGTCCTTTGGGAAAACTGCATTTTTCGGCATGCGCGCACTTTTTTTATAGGCAACTTTCAAAATTACACGCACCTGGCAAATTTAACCTGCATCTCTTGCATTTATTTTACTAAAGATCTTCACTGTAGCCTTACCCTAACTCTGGTGCAGGCCAGCATGTGAAAGATAGACTAAGACATAACAAATACCTGCATGACTTCAATTTTACCTAAGTGGCATTAAAGTGCATAATGCAAGTGATATCATATTCCCTGGGCTTACAAGTTAAAGGCTAAATTACATCTGTTAATTAATTCTTAGTCCCCCCAATCAGCCCGGACCTTCCAGATAGGGAATTTTTTTTCCTATGTGAAAGGATTCTCTGCTTAAACTCAAAATTATTTGCATCCTCCGATTCACCATCACCTCAGAATGTGTAATATGCTAATGCTGTTTACGAAAACGACTAACCTTTCGAGTTGTCTAAATGTGTCCTTAAGTCTAGATAGGAACGTCTTCGGTTGACACCTACTGGGCGAGGAAGTCGTGAAGGAATTTTCGTCCTCTTGTTGCTGCTGCGCTTGTAGGATACGTCCTTCAGCAGCTGATCAGTTACAGGGTGTGGCAAACAGTTTTAGCTTATTCTAATTTTTATGCCTACCTTAATTGTCTAAACCTAGATCTTTAAATATTGATACTTGAGCAGGTTGTTTACTCCAGGACCTGTTTTACTTCAGAAACTAGAATACCTCTTAAACCTTTGGGGGAAACTAGCGAGGAAATTTTTTACTTTCGGCATATTTTCTGTTAAATTCTATTGTTTCCATGGATGAAAGGTTGAGTGGTTACACATGAATATGTCTACTTGTACGTCCTAAAATACAGTTGACTCGCCTTCCCAGAAAAATGAATTTGCATATATATACTTCAGCATGCATAATCAACTGGTTCGGGTGAGACCATGAGTTTTTTGGGAGAACTAAATTCTGAAAGCTAACATTGTTTCTCAAAATAAGTGAAAATAGATCATTATTCATCTTTTACCTATCAATCATACATGTGCGCCTTTCACTAAAACAAGTCTGTAAGATTCAATTCACGCACACCTAGATGGATGAGAAGGATGCGTCTAGGTAATGAAGAAATAAATCCCACTCTTTCTGGAACGTATTTGGAAGTGGTTTCATGTTTTAGATATCTGGGTGTTTGGTTCGACCCCTGTCTAACATGGAGCTTACACATCAACAAACTGTGCACTGCGGTGTCATCTAGGCTAGGAGTGATAAGACGTGTAGTTACCGTTTTACCACTTAAGACACTGTCTATGTTGTTCAACTGTATGGTTCTACCAAAGATTGAGTATTGTTATACTGTTTGGGCCAACTGTGGGAAATCTCTCTCTGACAATGTCCAGAAACTCAGGGCCTAACTTTCAAAAAGCTTCTAAAACATCACTGCTGACCTCTGACCTCCAGACCCGGCCTGCCACATTGACTTTGATTTACGGTATATGATTTGGATTTGACGCTCGGTTGTGTAAATATTGTTATTTTGGTTACTTTTTGTTCATTAACTTATGTTATTTCCTTGTTTATGTTATTAAGTCCATTTATGTTGTTCTGTACAGGGCGCGCCTGGAAAGCAGTGTGGTTAGCACTGAGAGCGTCCTACCCTGTATAAAGAAAACAGAAATAAATAAATAAGAAAATAAATGGATACATACTCTTTTCTTTAAAGGAGTCCTAAACCCCAGAGGGGGGAGTTATTTTCCAATATAATGGATGGTAATGTTAGGAAGTAAAAATTAATTTTTTTTAACAATATACGATAAAGTACCCACTAGTCCCATGCGCATCAAAAAGCGTTCTGTATTCTACCAAATTCCCCAGGTCACCCTCTATTTTTTTATTAATTAGATTAAACAACCTCAGCCAATGTGTTAATACAATGTGCCTGACAATGTCTGACAAAAGTTGGATTACAAAAAGAATGTCAGGGTGATTAAGAAAAACTCTTCTTGCTACATGTATGTGTTCTTTAATACCTTTTTAACAATTGGCCTTCTTATTGTGCTTAACCACCCTCATTTACGCCGAAAATATCCTCGTTTAAAAATGTATGTTTATGCTGAGGGAATACATGGGTAGGATCTGCACGGGTTAAGTGAGTATCATATTGTTTTAAAAAAACACACTTTGTGTAATCCTCCACAAGCGGAATTCTGCAAAAAGTGGGCTGATTATGTATTAATTGATACATAATCTAGTGGAAAATAACACTGCCTTCTGGAGTTTAGGACTCCTTTAAGTGCGGAGAGATCTGTAACATACTTGAGGCGTGGTTTTCCTGAAACACGGGGTCGGCTTGACCTCCCATCCCAGACATCATAATTTTCCATGTAAGTGGAGTAAAGAAGATGTAAAGTGCCTGTCACAAGGGCACAGCATTGGGGCCTGTTAAGGGTTCAAGCCCATAACCTTTCGTCAACAACCTGACCATAAGACCACCTTACTATAATATATCGTCATTCTTGCCAGCTACCGTCTGTATATAGTATTACAATGATGTGGATCACATTTGTCATGCTAACCTAAGCACCGGGCAATAAAGGTTTTATACAAACTTCAAATAAACTAGGGACAATATGGTAGCTCGAAATCAGAGACATAAGAAACTGGGTGCATGTTTCTTTTAGTTTTGTTACATTTCAAGTCGATCTTCATACGTTGTTCCTTATATTTCTACAAATTGAATGTGCTGCTTTGAAATAGACAAAAAAGAGACAGTAGGCAGTATTATGTGCTTTTAAAGTTGCCGTTTTATTGTGTTGTCAGCATTACGCTTCTAAAAAAGACGAAATACATTAGAAATTGGATTGGTATGCATCATACATCCTTTCAAGCTGTAGAATTCATTGAGAAATTTCTGACGGATGCAGTACAGTTGATCAAACATCTAAAGTCTTAAGATTTCTCCTGGTGAATCTCAGATTGAATCTCAGCACACAGGAGTGACCAGGTGGAGGAAAAGGAGGTGGTAAGAAATTCTTTATATATGACAGATGTGAGTTAATGTCTTAAGGTTTGTACAAGTTCCTTCCGTTGTTTATGAAAAGCAGCATGTATTTTACATATGTAAACGTTTGTATATATATATATGTGTATATATATATAAATATATATATAAATATATTCATATTAAGAATATAGTAATAACGTACAATATATATATCTTAATCTGTGAAAAGCATGTATTTCACAGTGTAGCATAATGTATATTTTTTTATACACACAGTTTGTAGTGATACAGTACAGTACCATAGCAATATTTTAAGATTTAAAAGTTAACTTAAAGTCATTCCCACACCATATGTAATATAGGGCATCGCCCATCTCAGGTTCCTTAGCCACATAGCTGTACTATAGATAATGAAACCTGAATTGTTTTCCTTACTGCATAAAGAAACCTTTAACGTCACACGTCCTAGATGATAACATATTAAAACCTTAAATGTAACACACCTTTTTGTATTCTTTGAAATCTAAACAATAACATACAATTACTTGATATTCCTTATTTACCATCCATACCAAGGTACGTAGATGTCTGTCATCAGTCACTCCAACCTCGACATTAGTCATTAAAATAATCTATTTCTGCTGATAGAAACATCAGTTTCGCCAGATCGGAATCCCTTAACCCTAACATATTTAGCTTCACCTCCTCTCGCATACACTCATCGATTTTTTTTCGAAATGTTTCCTTTAACAATATAATTCTGTAAGGCTAAGGCTTCTACCACGATAATTACCGACTACAGTATTAGCTTTTTTTAACGTATCAAAGATCTCGCTTGAAGATGATGATAAGGATATGAGCCCACAATTCGCCTGATAGCTGCAAATAGTTCTACCAATAAATTAGTTATATAATGACATACTACACAAACAGCAGATGGTACGGTACATGTCATTTACTACTTTATGTATGTAGCAATTCTTGTGCAACAAAGTTATCATACTCAACAGTCAACAGTATTTTCCTTTTGCTGGCAAGATAGTACATGTATGTACATTTGATCTATATTGATAGAATTTTTGGAGTTGATCATACAGTTTATCATACATGTAGATTTAATAAGAACATGATAATTTATAAGTATAAGATTTTTTGAATCTGCATTGGTCAGCCAGTATCATGTCATTTCAAGTCATGATTTGTGTTGTCCTGAAGAACTTCAAGACCATCATCTGGAGTCAGCATCTTTACAGGGTGAGGGGATTGGGGGGGGGGATCTAGTTTTGTTGGTTGTTCTAATTAAGGGCCATGTTTTAGCAAAGTCTCTTACACCGGCAGTTTTCAGTTTTGTTTTCTTTTGTGATCAGTGTGAAATGTACACAGAAGAGGATGTGAATGCAGCTAACAGGACTTTTGAGGAGTGAGTGTACTCAAGGAGGTCAATATCTTAACCTCCTTGGTGTACTGGAAAATTCCCACCTATCGGCGGAACATCATTATTTCTTTTAAGTTGTCTAAGGGTCTTGTTTTCATCAGTTGTCTGGACCCGCACCATCATAATTTGGGTTCATAATCATTATCATAAGGACCTGGTGCCATTTTTACACATTTGTACACATGTGCTGTACTACTACTACTATTACTATTGCTACTATTACCTCTGCTACTACTACTATGCTGGGCCTGTGGCGCACACATGTGCTGTACTACTACTACTACTACTACCATTACTATTTCTAGTTTTACTACTGCTACTACTACTATGCTAGGCCTGTGGTGTACACATGTGCTGTACTACTGCTACTACTACTATTACTACTGCTACTACTACTATGCTGGGCCTGTGGTGTACACATGCGCTGTACTACTACAATGCTGGCCCTGTGGTTTAGATTAGATTTCTTCCATCCGACAATTCATCAATGTTATTCTGAGTCTGTGCCTACTCTTTCTGATTATTTTTACGTTGTGTACACATGATTCTGCTCCGAGGAAGCTTGCTCTGTGTTGTATATGAGATTTTTACTATCAGGTATTTCACTATTGACAGCCTGAGACTGGCCCTGCCCTGTCTGATCATTTCTACATTTGTACACAGGATTAGGCTCTGATGCAGCCGCCTCTGCGTTGTAAAGAAGATTTCTATCATGCGGCAATTCATCAGTGGTAGCCTGAGACTGGCCCTGTTCTGTCTGATCATGGTTACTGGTCACTGCATATACAGTAGCTGTGCTGCTTGTTTTGGGGTCAGTGATGGCCTGATAGTCGCCCTGCTCTGTATCATCATGACCACTGGTTATTTCAGTAGACGGTGGGTCATTTGGTGGTGTTTTCACGTCTACATACATAGGATTTGTCTGTAATGCAGCTAACAGAGCATTGCGCGATAGATGAATGACATCCAAAGAATGAGCAGTGTCCTCAGTGTGACCCTGCCCTGTTTGGTCAGTGCCATTAGTGGTGTTTGTGTTGGATTCATTGATGGCCTGAGACTGACCCTGTCCTGTCTGATGATTTTGCGTATCCATGTATTTGTACAGGTAGTAATGATCACTGGTCGTTACAGTAACAGTAGTTGTGGTACTTTTGCTGCTTAAACTTTCAGTCAAACCAATATTTCTGTCAATACGTTTGGCTGGACTCACAGCTTCAGATGTTTGGGTTCGGTTCTTTGGTGTTTCCACATTTTCGTAGAATTGATTTGGCTGTAAGGCAACTGGACTGCCGTCATCCAAATCAATTTTGGGACTTGGACTTGAAGGCGGATTTTTGTTCTTCCTCTTGTGCCAAATTGTGAAAATGATAGTGCCAATCAGGATAACACCAACTATTGGAACGCAGACAGAGCCAATGAGAACAGGTAGGGGGAAATTTGGAGCAGATTTATTGGAACTGTTGCTTTCTAGAGTACTTTGATCGACGGGCAGTGTGGTGAATGTTGTGCCTACAGGGCGTACTATTGAGTCAGCATTTAGTTTGGAGCGAAAGGTGTGGTTAGTGGAGCTGTTAGAACTTTCAGATTGAGCAGCAACAGGCACAGTTGGTATTTTACTTGGTTTGACAGACAGTGTGGTTAATGATGCCATAATTGTAGAAGTTGTTGCTAATGTACATTTTATGGGGAAACTAAGACTCTTAGTAACATTAGATTCATGGGGATTGTCGCTTTCAGGTTTACTTGGTCCAAGAGGCAGTGTGGTGAATGTGGTGTCTACAGGGCGTGCTGTAGAAACATCCTTTTGCTTGAAGTGCCGGTGATAGCGAGACGTGTGGAAAGAGGTGATATCGTAGTAATTGGTGCCACTTTCCAATTGGCCAGCATGAGGCAAAGTTGATATTTTACTTGAATGGACAGGCAGTGTGGTGAATGGTGCCATTGAAGGAGTTGCTTCCAGCGTACAGTTTAGATATTTAGGGTTGATGTCTTTAAGCTTTTGCCCAGAGAACATGGCAGGCTGGGAACATACTATCTGGTTTTCAAGCGAACGAGACCCATTCTTGCTTAACCTGAAGGGCGCCATCCTACAGTCACACTGCCAGGGGTTGTTGGAAAGCCATACATTGGGAATAGATGCCAACATTTTATATGCTGACAGGGGAAGGGCAGATATCTGGTTGGAGTCCAGGCGCAACCTTAACAGTTGTGGTAGATTTGAAAATGCTCTTGGATCAATCTCAGTTATTTTGTTGTAGTCCAGGTACAGGTTTCCGAGGTGGGGTAGGTTTGAGACTGTGTTGAGGTTAATCTTAGTTATCTGGTTCTTCTCCAGATACAAAGTTCCAAGTCTTTCTAGATCTGAAAATGCTCCAGGCAGGATCTCAATTATGTTGTTTTGGTCAAGGCACAGAGTTTTTAGCTGGGGCAGATTTGAAAATATACCAGGGTGGATGTAAGTTATCTGGTTGCCTGTCAGGGACAACTTGGTGAGCTTTGGCAGATTTGAGAATGTATCAGTGTGAATGTTGGTTATTCTGTTGTATTTTAGGTACAAGCTTGCGAGATTTGGTAGATTTGTAAATACACTAGCCTTAATGTTATTTATTTGATTGTTGCATAGGTTCAACACTTGGAGCTTTGCTAGATTTGAAAATACACCAGGCAGAATGATAGTAATCAGGTTACCGTATAAGTTTAAATATGTCAGGTCCCTATATCTTGTGAGCTCTGATAGACTAAAGTATGTAATCTGATTTTTTGACAAAATCAAGACAGATATGTATGCTGGCAGGTTCTGAGGGATGCTAGTGAGGCCCATCTTGAGGCATGTACAGAGAGAGATTTCACAATTATTCTTGCAGTCATCTTTTGGCTTCTGAATGAGCCACCAGCTTCTGGCATCCTTCAGTACAATGAGAAGGATAATCAGCGGGTTAAGTGTACATCTCATGCTGCCCTGCCAACAAAAACAAAACGTGTGAGTAACAGGACGTGCAATGAAATGTTACCAATTAAAGATTGAAAATTCTGCAGGCAGTTATGGCAACGATTGCTTAGTAGCTATATCATATGTGAAGCAAGATCACATTAGAAGATGATGTCCAAGGAGAGAGTTGGTGCTGTTTTGGTCTTCTATAGCAATGCTATGTCTTTAATTTTTATAGAACATAATATATCAACTCAATGGTTCAAAAACTAATCTTTTAAAAGTAATCTATTTCAACCCCATTAATTACAAAAAAGCTTCATATTTGCTTTTTCCCTTTTTGGGGATGCACGACATCTAAGGAAGCATAAGATTCTACATTGATATTAAATATGAAAAGATTAATCCGTATATATGTGAATGGTGTTGAATTACACAATGTATGATATGCTGTAGTCAAAATACAATCGTATGATGATAATGATGAACCCCATTTAGATTTGAGCTGTTGAACATAGTCTGTTTACCGAATGTGACGTTAATAACTGTCTTTTCACAATTCGTATTGGTTTTGTAGACACATAGTGAATTTCAACCAACCAGCAGGTTAAGGTGCAAGTGGTATTTCAATCCCTTGACTGGAACTCTGAATCTCAGTGGCTTTACTAAAAATGTTTTAATCTCAATGAACAGCCTTCCAGATAGCGAGTAGTCTATGGCTTATTCCAAGCTAAACGATTCGGTGCTCAAACTCAAAATTTTATCAGCATTATCTAATAATCATATGCTTACCTTAATTGTCTGAGCCTATATATTTATATATTGATATTTAAGCCCGTTGTTTACTCTAGGGCCTGTTTTTTCTCCAAACTGTGTAATTTAAATCTTTCATGCCTATGTGTGGAAATTGACGAAAAATTGTAATGACATTAATACATATTTTGTATTGTCTTTTATATCATAATATCGATGGTTTGGGATGTAACGTTGGGCAGTTTCACATAAACATGTCAACCCCTTAATGTGCTGTTGATTCACATTCGCAGAAAAAGCTACACGTATTTGCATAGACGTCAGCATGTATAATCTAACCACCTGCTTCAACTAGACACAAGCCGGCTGTTCAAATCCCTGCCCTCATTCATTCCAGCCATATTGTTATTTTTCGGCATGCGCGCACTTTTATATGGTGACTTGCAAAATTACATGCACCAGGCAAATTTTAGCCTCTACCAGGCTCCGCCGGATGGCTGGAAAAATTGTAGAAATTGGCCGTTATAGAGTGAATAGTGTGCCAAGGGAGTTAGCTACGGAGGGAGTACATTCTGCCATCGATGGCAGAATGTACTCCCTCCGTAGCTAACTCCCTTGGCACACTATTCACTCTATTACGGCCAATTTCTACTATTTTTCCAGCCATCCGGCGGAGCCTGGTAGAGGCTAGGCAAATTTAACCTGCACCTCTTGCATTTCTTTACTCATCTTCACTGTCATGGGGCCTTACTCTAACTCTGGTGAAGGTCAGTATGTGAAAGCTAGACTAATACATAAGAAATACCACCACGATTGTACCTTACCTGCATTTAAGTGCATAATGCATGTGTTATATCAATCCCTGGGCTTAAAAGGTAAAGGCTGAATCACATTTGTTAATCCAGATAGGGGATTTGTCCTATGTGAAAGGATTAACTGCTTAAACTCCACTTTAATTGCATCCTCCGATTCACTATTACCTCAAAATGAGTAATGTACCGTTGCTGTTTACGAAAACGACTGACCTTTCGAGTTTTTCCAAACTAGTCCTTAAGTCTAGATAGGGACGTCTTCGGTTGACACCTTCTGCGCGAGGAAGTCGTGAAGGATTTTAGCCCTCTTGTTGCTGCTGCGCTTGTAGGATACGTCCTTCAGCAGGTGATCAGTAACAGGGTGTGGCAAACAGTTTTAGCTTATTCTAATTTTTATGCCTACCTTAATTGTCTGAACCTTGATCTTTGAATATTGATACTTCAGCTTGCTGTTTACTCCAGGACCTGTTTTACTTCAGAATCTGTAATACCTCCCAAACCTTTGGGGGAGACTAGCGAGGAAATCTTTGACTTTCGGCATATTTTCTGCTAAATTTGTTTCCATGGGTGTAAGGTTTGGTGGTTACACATGAACATGTCTACATGTACCTCCTAATATGCAGTTGACTCGCCTTCTCAGAAAAAGGCATTTGCATATATATAATTCAGCATGCATAATCAACTGTTTCGGGTGAGACCATGAGTTCTTTGGGAGAACAAAGGTCTGAAAGCTAAAATGTTTGTCAAAATAAGTGCAAAATAAATCCTTATTCATCTTTACCTATCAAGTATACATGTGCACCTTTCAGTAAAACACGTCTGTAAGATTCAATTCACTCACACCGGGATGGATACCTGTACTCTTTTCTTTAAGTGCGGTGAGATCTTATATGTGCTCAAGGTGTGGTTCTCCTCAAACACGGGGCCTCCAGCTTTATCTCCCATCCAAGAGGACGTTCCTACTCGTTTTCACCTAAGTCGAGTAAAGAAATTAAGGTGTAAACTGCCTTTCTCGAGGGCACAGCATTGGGGCCAGGGGTTCGAACCCATAACATTTCGTCAAGAACCCTAAACACAAGACCATCTTACCATTATTCTTGCCACCTACTGTATTTATGTAGTATTGCAGTGATACAGATCACATGGTAGCCTAAGCACCGGACAATGAAGGTTTTGCATCAACTTTAGATAAACTTGTGTGAACTAGAGACACCATGGTAGCTCGAAATCAGTGATATCAAAAACTGCGTGTCTGTTCCTTTTAGTTTTGTGACATATTTGTCATCTCAAGTCGATTTTGATACTTTGTTCCTTAATCATTCCGACAAAATGATATGTGCTGCTTTGAAACGGACAAAGAGGAGACAGTATGCAGTATTATGTGCTTTTAAAGTTGCTGTTTTATTGTATTGTCAGTATTATGCCTCTAAAAATAGTCATCATTCATTAGAAATAAAATGCGTACATAGTACATCCTTTTAAGCAGCAGAATACATTGTGAAATTTCTAACGGATGCAGTACAGGTGAAGTGAAGGACTAGTGATATGATGCGATTTGACATAAAATGTCTTAAGATTTCTCCTCATGTCTTATATTGAATCTGAGCAGCACAAGAAGCATGTTATAGGTGCTTGGAGTGACCAGATAGAGGAAAAGGAGGAGGTAAGAACTTCTTGATACACAACAGGTGTGACTTAATGTCTTAAGGTTAATACAATTTCCTTCTGTAGTTTACAGTGTATTATATGTAGACTTCTAGTTATATATGTATATTGATACAAACAATATATATCAATGATGATGATCCACTGTATATATATTAATAGAGTACAATTTATAGTAATCTGTGAAAAGTAACATGTATTTTACAGTGTAGTATAATGTATCAATAGTGACAATAGACACAGTATATATTGATACAGTAACTAGTAGTGTGTTAAGATTTTACAGTTAACTTTCGATAATGAAAGGGGAATTTTTCCCCTGTAGTAGGTAATGAAACCTTAAATCTAACACATCCTAGGTAATGATACAATGAAACCTTAAATCTAAAACTTTTTTTGTATTCTTGGAAAGCTATACGATATAATACAATTACTTTTATAAATATAATACAAATTAGGGTACATAGAGATTGCGATTTGACCGAAGCTATGATTCTACCGTTGCAATCAGAGTCTGTCGACAGAGACTACGATTGGGATCGGACTGGTAGAATCTCCGATCGTACTGCCTGGGATTCTGAATGCGATCCTGTCTGTCGTCAGAGACTCCAATCTCGATATTAGTAATTAGAATCACCTGCTAATTCTGGCAGATAGCAATCGCTACTCCGTGAATAGTTTCATCACGTTGATAAGTCACTGAATAAAAATACTCTTTTAACACAACCAAGAGATTTATTCAACCGACAGTGCAAGGTGTGAACTAGTCCGAATTGCCTTGAAGAAAGTGACAGACGGTAACCGAAACGTCGGTTGAATCAATCTCTTGGTTGTATAAGAAGAGTCTTTTTATTCAGCAATCTCTACTGTTGGAAAACCAGTTCTTCCGGATCAGCATCATTTAGCTCTAACATATTAGCTTCACCTCCTCTCGCACACACACACACACTGATTTTGTTTTTTCCAATGTTTCCTTCATCACTATTATCTTATAAGGCTATAGCTTTTACCACGATAATTAACGACTACAGTATTAGCCTTTCTTCACGTATCAAAGATCTCACTTAAAGATATCGATGGTGATAAGGGAATGATCTCACAATTGCATGATAGCTGCAAAGAGTTCTACCAATAAATCAGTAAAATAAAGACTAATCCATGAAATACTTCACAAGTAGTAGACGGTACATGCAAGTTACTACTTTATGTATGTGACAATTCTTGTGCAATAAAGTTATCATATTCAAACACAGTCAAAAATATATTTCCTTTTGCTGTTAAGGTAATATGTACATTTGATCCATACTGATATACTTTATCTTAGTTGACTGTATTTAATCATATTAAGATGTAGTAAGAGCATAATAGATGATAAGCCACGTTTTATGCAAAGCCTCTTACACCTGCATCTTTCAGTTTTGTGACAGTCTGCATTTTCACACAGAAGAGGATGTGAGACACCTTACAGGACATCTGCACGTTTGATTGAGTGTACTGGGAAATTCCCACCTATCGTCGAAACATGATTATTTCTTTGTTCAATCAAGTGGTCTAAGAGTCTTGTTTTCATCAGTTTGCCCTGGACCTGGACCTTCATATGTTGGGCTTATAATCATTAATATAAGGATCTGGTGCCGTTTTAACACATTTGTACACATGCGCTGCCCTGTGGTGTATATAAGGTTTCTTCCATCCAACAATTCATCAATGTTGTTCTGAGTCTGAGCCTACTCTTTCTAATCATTTTTTACATTTTGTACACATGATTCGGTTCTGAGGAAGCTTGCTCTGTGTTGTATATGAGATTTTTACTATCTGGTGATTCACCATTGATAGCCTGAGACTGGCCCTGCCCTGCCTGGTCATTTTTACATTTGTACACAGGATTCGGCTCTGAGGCAGCCGACTCTGTGCTGTGTAGAAGATATCTATCACACGGAAATTCATCAGTGGTAGCCGGAGACTGTCCTTGCCCTGTCTGATCATGGTTACTGGTAACTGCATATACAGTAGCTGTACTGCTTGTTTTGGGGTCAATGATGGCCTGATAGTCGCCCTGCCCTGTCTCATAATGACCACTGGTTATTTCAGTAGACGGTGGGTCATTTGGGGGTGTTTTCACGTCTACATACATAGGATTTGACTGTAAGGCAGCTAACAGTGAATTGCGTGATAGATTTGTAACATCCAAAGAAGGAGTAGTGGCCCCTGTGTGACTCTGCCCTGTCTGGCCAGTACCATTAATCATCACATTCACTGTAGCTGTGGTATTTGTGTTGGATTCAATTATGGCATGAGATTGACAGTATCCTGTCTGATCATTTTGGGTATCCATATATTTGTACAGGTAATAATGATCACTGGTCGCTACAGTAACTGTAGTTGTGGTATTTTTCCTGCTTAAACTTTCAGTTAAACCAATATTTCTGTCTTCAAGACCCACAGCTCCAGATGTTTGGTGTCCATTCCGTGGTGTTTCCACATCTTCGCAGAAATGATTTGGTTGCAAGGCAGCTGGACTACCATTATCCAAAACAATTTTGGGACATGGACCTGAAGGAGGATTCACGGTCCTCCTCTTGTACCAGATTGTGAGACCGATGGCACCGATCAGGACAATGCCTGCTACTGGACCGCAGACAGAGCCAATGAGAACAGGTAAGGGGGGATTTGGAGCAGATTCATTGTAGTTTTCTGGTTTACTTTGATCGACGGACATTGTGGTGAATGTGGTGCCTACAGGGTGTGCTGTTGGGCCAGCATTTTGTTTGAAGCGAGAAGTGTGGTTAGTGGAGCTGTTTAAACTTAATACAGGCACAATTGATATTTTACTTGAATTGCCAGACAGTGTGGATAATGATGCCATAATCATAGGAGTTGTTGCCAATGTACAGTTTAAGGGAAGACTCTCAGTAAGGGCAGATTTATGGGAATTGTCGCTTTTTGGTTTACTTGAACTAAGAGACAGTTTGATGACTGTAGTGCCTACAGGGCGTGCCGTAGAGACATCCTTTTGCTTGAAGTGCCGGTGAGAGCGAGACGTGTGGACGTGGAAAGTGGTGCTATTGTAGTAGTTCTTACCTCTGTCTAATCGGCCTGCATGAGGCAAAGTTGATATTTTGCTTGGATGGCCAGGCAGTGTGGTTGATGGTGCCATTGAAGGTGTTGATTCCAGTGTACAAATTAGGTCTTTATGGTTGATATCTTTAAGCTTTTGTCCAGAGAACATGGCAGGTTGGGAACATACTATATGGCTGTCAAACGAACTAGACCCATTCATCTTTACCCAAATGGGAACCATCCTGCAGTCACATTGCCAGGGATTTTCCCAAATGTAGACGACAGGAATAGATGCCAATATGCTATATGCCGACAGGGGAAGGACAGATATCTGGTTTGACTGCAGGTCCAAATGTTGGAGCGATAGATTTGAGAATGTTTTTGCCTGAATCTCATTTATGCTGTTGCAGTTTAGGTACAGTTGTTTGAGCTTTGGTAGATTTGAGAATGTGCTAGGATGAATCTTACTTATCTGGTTGTGTTTCAGCAACAAAATTTTGAGCTGATGTAGGTTTAAAAATGCTCTTGGTCGAAGTTCAATTATGTTGTTTTGGCCCAGGTACAAAGTGTGTAGCTGGGGTAAGTTTGAGAAAGTACCCGTTTGGATGTTAGTTATTCTGTTTTTGGTTAGATCCAACTTTGCGAGCTTTGGTAGATTTGAGAATGTACCAGGCTGAATTTTAGTTATCTGGTTGAAAGTGAGGAACAACTCTGTGAGCTTTGGTATTTTTTGAGAATGAACCAGAATGAAAACTAGTTATTTGATTTTTGGATAAGTACAACTTTGTGAGGTTTGCTAGATTTGAAAATACGCCGGGCGGGATGATAGTAATCTGGTTACAGTATAGGTTCAATATTGTCAGGTCCCTATACTTTGTGAGCTCTGACAGACTTAGATATGTAATCTGATTATCTTTCAAATTCAAGCCAGAGATGGATGCTGGCAGGTTCTGAGGGATGCTTGTGAGGCCCATATTGGTGCATTTGCAGGCTAACGGTAATTTATAATACTTAGTAGAACATTTACTCTTGCAGTCATCTGGGCTCTTTAGGGGTACACTATCAAGATCTTTTCGCTTCTGGATGAACCACCAGCCTTTGGCATCCTTCAGTATAATGGCAATGAAAATCAGCATGTAAAGTGTACCTCTCATGCTGCCCTGCCAACAAAAAAACAATACGCGTAAGAAACAGGACCTGCACTGAAATTTTAACAAATCAACATCAAAAATGATGCAGGCAGTTATGGCAATGGTTTCTTGGTAGCTATATCATATGGCAGTTGAAGAGCTTTAACATTCAAGTACATGCAAAACATAATGCCAAACTTATCAAAGGAATATACATTCATTATAAACTCTGCCAGTTTCTGTTTGTTTCGGCCACATCAATATGGTTTGCTGATTCTTAGATCCAGAAAAAATTATGCGGAACCTTATATTTCGAAGAATATGAGGATAACGTCTGTGTACGTGCAACCCTTGGTACGCACATTTTCAGGGAGTGAGTTTACTCAGATATACACTTTCCTCCATGTCGAAACCATTTCATTTCATTTTGACCTCTTTTTCCTTGATATGCCACACATCAAAGAAAACATTCAGCATGATCATATTCGAAGATAATGTCCAAGAACCAAGGAGAGATTTGGTGCGGTTTTGGTCTTCTGTAGTAATGCAAAGCTTTATAGGTTTATACAACATAATATATCAACTTAATGGTTCAAAAGCGAATCTTTTAAGATCTATTTCAACTCCATTAGTATGAAAGAAAAAGATTCATCCGCATCTATGTGAAACGTGTTGAATTACACTATGTATGACATGCTGTAGTCAAAATACAATCATAAATGAAATCGATGATGATGAACCTCGTTTCAATTTGAGCTCTTTAACATAGTCTACTGAATGCCACTTTAGTAACTGTCTATTCACAATTCGTACTGGTTTTGTAGACACATAGTAAATTGCAACCAACATAGGTAAAGTAACCTGCTTATTTAGATGGTATTCCAATCCCTTGACCGGAACGCTGAATCTCGTTTTTTTTATTATATATATCTTTGAATCTCAGTGAACAGCCCGGACCTTCCAGATAGCGAGTAATCTAGGACTTAATCCAAAATAAAGGAGTCGGTGCTCAAACTCAAAATTGTATCGTCCATGCGGCTAGATGACATCTCATCAGCATTATTCAATAATCATATTGTTACTTTAATTGTCTGAGCCTAAATATTTGAATATTGATACATGAGCATGTTATTTACTACAGGGCCTGTTTTTCTTGGAAATTTGTAATTCTATTAAATCTTTCGAGCCTATGGATGGAGATTAACAAAAATATTGTAATGATATTAATACATAATGTTTTTATTGTCTTTTATATCATAATATAGATGGTCTGGGATATAACATTGGGTAGTTTCGCATAAACAAGTCTACCTCCTAATCGGAGTTAATTCACTTTCGAAGAAAGAGCTTCACGAAGTTGCAAACACTTCAGCATGCAAACCCTAATCACCTGCTTCGGCTGGACATAAGTCTGCTGACATAAACCCCGCCCTTATTCATTCTAGCCATATTGTTGCTAAAAGCTTCAACTGCATTTTTCAGCTTGCGCGCACTGTTATATAATGACTTTCAAAATTACGTGTACCAGGCAAATTTAACCTGTACCTTTTGCATTTTTTTACTTATCTTCATTGTAGCCTAACTCTACAGAAACAGTGATACCTCTGAAACTCTGGCGGGAGATTAGCGATAATTTTCTTTAAATCAAAATATTTTGATGGATGCAAATGCAAGGCTGGGTGGCTTGACATGAGCTCGTCTACAAGTACCTCCTAATATGCAATTGACTCGTTTTCACAGAAAAAGGCATTTGCATATACTTCAAATAGTATGCATACCCTTAACACATAAATTGGGGGTGACCATTAGTCCTTTGGGAGAACTGCAGTTTTCGGCATGCGCGCACTTTTTTTATAGGCAACTTTCAAATTTACATGCACCAGGCAAATTTAACCTGCATCTCTTGCATTTATTCTACTCATCTTCACTGTAGCCTTATCCTAACCCTGGTGCAGGCCAGTATGTGAAAGCTAGACTAAGACATAAGAAATACCTGCACGCCTTCAATTGTACCTTACCTACATCTAAGTACACCATGTACGTTTTATCTCAATTCCTGGGCTAACAAGTAAAGCCTGAATTACATTTGCTAATTCTTAGTCTCCCCAATCAGCCTGTACCTTCCAGATAGTTTTTTTTTCTTATTTGAAAGGATTCGCTGCTTAGAATCCAAATTATTTGCATCCTCCGATTCACCATCACCTCAGAATGAGTAATGTGCCGATGCTGTTTACGAAAACGACTGACCTTTCGAGTTTTTCTAAACTTGTCCTTAAGTCTAGATAGGAACGTTTTCGGTTGACACCTTCTGGGCGAGGAAGTCGTGAAGGAATTTTCGTCCTTGTTGCTGCTGCGTGTGGATGCGTGCTTCAGCAGCTGAGCAGTAGCAGGGTATGGCAGACAGTTTAGAATAGTATTATTCGATATATGGTTGCTGTTAATTGTCTGAGCCTAGATCTTTGAAAATTGATACTAAAGCATGTTGTTTACTCCAGGACCTGTTTTACTTCAGAATCTGTAATACCTCCAAAACCTTTGGAGACTAGCGAGAAAATCTTTGACTTTCGCATATTTTCTGCTAAATTTGTTTCCATGGATGTAAGGTTGGGTGGTTACACATGAATATGTCTACATGTACCTCCTAATATGCAGTTGACTCGCCTTCTCAGAAAAAGGCATTTGCATATACTTCAGCATGCATAGTCAACTCTTTCAGGTGAGACCATGAGTTCTGAAAGCTAACATTTTTGTCAAAATAAGTGCCAAATAAATCCTTATTCACCTTTAAGTAAAACAGGACGTTTAGATTTTAACTAAAACATGGTGTGGAGAAGACTTTCATCTCATTACGTTCCACCACCCTCTACAGAGTATTTCGGAAATGTGCTGCTTTAATATGGACAAATTAAGTGAGTCAGTAAGTAATATGGACAAAAAGTAGACAGTAGGCAGTATTATGTGCTTTTTAAGTTCCTGTTTTTCATTGTGTAGTCAGCATGATACCTCTAAAAAGTCACAATTCATAAGTAACTGTACGGGTACACCCTTTGAAGCAGCGAAATACATTGTAAAATTGTGCAAACGGATGCAGTACAGGTGATGTGATGTGATGTAACACAAAATGTCTTACATTTTTCCTCTGGTCTTAGATTGAATCCGAGCAGCACAACAAGCATGTTGTAGGTGCCTGGAGTGACCAGGTGTTAGGAAAAATAGGAGTTTCGACGGTCTTGATACATGACATGTGTGACATAATGTCTTAATCTTAAGCACATTGAACTAGCCGTTCGGGACTTTATTATCTATTGGTAACGGGGTTAGGCAGCAGGTAGTTTGAGCATCATCCTGATTAGTTCCAGGCCTCCCATAGTCTAACCAACTCCTTCCCTGGTTGGTGAAGGGAGGCCTGGAACTTACTACATTGACACTAAGGCTAGGCAGCATGAAGGAGGTTAAGGTTAATACAAGTCACTTCCTGTGTTTGTGGGAAGCAACATATATTTACAGTGCAATGTACATGTATGTACTTTGTATATTGATCTCTTAAAGCAGTTAAGTTACCAGTCTTTCACGATCACGCACTTTATGGTATATAGGACGGCGTCCATATCCGTTTCCTTGGCCCTCGGGCCACACAGTTGCGAAAGCATGTGTACTAGATATTAAACATAAAAGCTAAATTTAAATATAAGTCATTCTTTAAAGAAACAACAATCTTTATCTTTATCTTTAAACAACAATGATACAACTACTTCCTCCTACAGTCTAAATATTGGGTCCACTTCCTCTCATATACAAACACAGGTTTTTCCTCAATGTTGCTTTCACCAATATTGTCTTATAAGGCTTGGGCTTCTGCAATATTTAACAACTATTTAGTTTGAAAATGACAAAAATGAAATGTGATGAGCTCATGATTCAGCTCATGGCTGCACGCAAAGAGTGCTACCAATAAACCAGCCATATATGCAGCGATCATTGCAGAAAATATTGCATGAATATTATAAGTAGTATAATGTTTACTAAGCTACGTATGATATATGCATCAAGTTGAACATCAAATGCATTTATAACCTGCTCTGTAAACATGGCAATCAACAAATCGTTGGTTACGTCTGTAGATCAGTCTTAAATTTCGCCAGTGTTGGACTGCTATAGTGCACGAGGCTGTTACTACAGTAGAATTTTGTGCTAAAAACTATTGCATAATGTTAATACTCTCATCATCATCATCATCATCATCATCATCATCATGTCGGGCGGGTTGCCTGAACTCCACCCTCTTCCTCTAGTAAATTCTCTGATCGCTATAATGATAGCAGAGCTTGTGAGTAAAATATTTCACTGCACAAAGGTACACTACACAAGGACATGGTATTTTGTACAGTACATTTAGTAAGTTCCATAGAAGTTGCCATACATCTTATACAACTGTTTTGCAAAAAATATTGTATTTGAACATATCTAAATGTAATACCACAGTCAAATATATTTAAATTTTTCTATTATGTGATTTTGATATTTAATTATGATACATTACAGTCTTTACTTGTAATCATAATACAGTATATGAAAACAACATAAGGAATTAATGTTATAAGATATCCTCTATAAAACGAATTAATCAGAATTGGTCAGCCAGTTTAAATGCCATGCAAGCTATTTCAAGTCATGATTTTCGTAGATGTGTTGCTCTTTATCAACAATTTCAACATCATCTGGTTTCTCAGAAGTCATCAGTGTCTTTACGGGGTGGGGGTGTGCAGGAGGCTCATGTTTAGTGGGTTTGTTTTTGTTGGCTGCTGGAAGTGCTGGGCCTTGATTTTTAGTAAGTTTCATCAGACCTGCATCATTTGACTTGGGATTATTTTGTGATGTATCCATGTTTTCATGCAGGTGGGGGTGCAAAACTGCTAACAGGGCATCAACGCTTTTTGGAGGAACATGTATATTTCTATTTAGTGTTCCAAGGCTCTTGTTTTTATTAGGTTGCTCTGGACCTGCACCTTCACTCTTTGATGTTGTTTTGACACATTTGTACACGTTTACAGGATTAGGCTCTAATGCAGCCGGCTCTGTGGTGTATATTGAATTTCTGCCATCTACCAATTCATCGATGGTAGCCTTGCTCTGCCCAGTCTGATCACTTCTACATTTGTACACAGGATTAGGCTCTAAGACAGCCGCCCCTGTGGTGTATATTGGATTTTTTGTAGCCAACAACTCATCGGTGGTAGCTTGAGATTGCCCTTGCCCTGTCTGATCGTTGCCACTGGTCACTATAGCTACTGTGGAGTTTGTGTTGGGTTCAGTGATGGCCTGGGACTGGCACTGCCCCGATAGATCATGTTGGCTCTCCATATCCTCATGATCATGATCATTGGTCACTATAGTAGCAAGGTCGTTTGTGTGGCCCTGCCCTGTCTGATCATTAACACTGGTCACCGTAGCTACTGTGGTTTTTGTGTTGGATTTAGTGATGGCCTTAGACTGACCCTGCTCTGTCTGATTAAGTGTGTCTTGTTTGTCTATATCTTCATACTGGTGATCGTGATCGATATCACTAGCCACTGCTGTAACAGTAGCCAAGTTGTTTGTGATGCTCAAACTTTCAGTCAAATCAACAGTTTTATCTTCAAAACTTGCACCTGCACCTGGACCTGCACCTTCAGGTGTTTTGTAATGGCCTTGTGCTTTCGTCTTGTTACTATAGAGAAGATTTGATATTAAGGCCGCTAGAATTCTATTCTCGGAAACAATTTTGTGATTTTGACCTGAATGAGTATTCCTGGTCCTCCTCTTGCACCAGATTGTGAGAATTATGGCACCAATCAGGACAGCTATTGGGCCACAGACAGAGCCAATGAGAACAGGTAGGGGGAAACTGGGAGCAGATTTATGGGAATTGTTGTTTTCTGGTTTACTTTGATTGACAGGTAGTGTGGTGAATGTGGTGTCTATATGGGGTGCTGTTGAGCCAGTACTTTGTTTAAACAGCCAGTGATAGCCTGAAGTGTGGTCAGTGGTGCCGTTGTAGGAGCTGTTCTTACCCTCGAATTGGCCGTCAACAGACATAATTGATATTTTACTTGGATTGGCAGGCAGTGTGGCTAGTGGTGGCACTGTAGGAGTTGTTATCCCTTCACAGGTCAGGCTTTCAGGGTCAACATCTTTAAGCTTTTGTTTAGAGACCATGGCGGGCTGGGAACATACTATTTCGTTTTCAAACAAACGAGACCTCTTCATTTCTAACTTGAGAGGAACCATCCTACAGTCACACTCCCAGGGGTTGTCGCAAATCTTTACATAAGGAATAGATGCCAACATGTTATATACTGAAATGGGAAGGGAAAATATCTGGTTGGAGTCCAGGCGCAACCTTTGCAGTTGTGGTAAATTTGAAAATGCTCTTGGCTGAATCTCAGTTATGTTGTTGGAGTCCAGGTACAGGTTTTGGAGGTGGGGCAAATTTGAGACTGTATTGAGGCAAATCTTAGTTATCTGGTTTGAATCCAGATACAAAGTTACAAGCCTTTTTAAATGTGAAAATGCTCCAGGCAGGATCTCAATTATGTTGTTTTGGTCAAGGCACAGGGTGTCTAGCTTGGGCAGATTTGAAAATGTACCAGGCTGAATGTAAGTTATCTGGTTGCCTTTTAGAGACAACTCTGTAAGCTTTGGCAGATTTGAGAATGCACCAGTGTGAATGTTAGTTATTCTGTTGAAGGAAAGGTGCAACCTTGCGAGATTTGTTAGATTTGAAAATACACTAGCCTGAATCTTACTTAGTTGATTGTTGGATAGGTACAACTTGGTAAGCTGTGGTAGACTGAAGAATGCGTTTGACTGAATGGAATTTATCTGGTTGTTGCTTAGGTGCAACGTTGCGAGATTTGGTAGATTTGAGAAAGTATCATTTTGAATGTTAGTTATTTGATTGTAGCTTAGAGTCAAGTAACTGAGCTTTGGCAGTTCTGAAAATACACCAGGCTGAATGTTAGTTATTTTGATGTCAGATAAGGTCAGCTTTGCGAGATTTGGTAGTTTTAAAAATACGCCCAGCTGAATGTTAGTTATTGGGTTGTGGCTTAGGTACAGCTCTGCGAGGTTTCTTAGAGTTGAGAATACACCACGCGGAATGTTACTGATATTGTTGGAGCGTAGGTTTAGCTTTGTCAGCTTTGGTAGTGTTAAGAATGCACCAGACGGAATGCTAGTTATTTGGTTGCAGTGTAGGTACAAGTTTTTCAAGTTCCTATACCTTGTTAGCCCTGGCAAACTTGGTATCTGGTTACTTCTCAAACCTAAGTCAGAGATAGATCGTGGTAGGTTTTGAGGGATGCGGGTGAGGTCCATCTCGGTGCATATACACGATGAGGATCTACACCTACTCCTACAGTCATTCTTTGGCTTCTGGCCGAGGAACCAGCTTTCGGCATCCTTCAGGATAATGAGAAGGATAATCAGCACGTTTCGCAAATTTCTTCCCATGTTGCCCTGCCAACAAAGAATAATACAGTGTAAGTAGCAGGACATGGCCATGGAATGCATTTGACAATAGTAAAATTTCTACAAGTAGTTTTAGTAATAAGTGTTTAGCAGCTATATTACATGTCAGTTTGACTTCAACATACTGTACATGCAAGAAGGTTTAATTGAACTCTTGAACATGGCAAAACTTTACCAAGAAAAGACATACATAACAATTTTATGCAGCGTGTTTTGAATGTTTTGGCGACTTATTATTATTATTGAATTTCTAAATTCTAAGGGATTCAAAAATTATGTTAAACTTAAACTTGAGGGGAGTTTGAGGGAAGTCCGTGTACGTGTAATTTCACTTAAAAAAACTGCTTTACTTTTGTTGATTTTTGCCTTTTCAAAAATATGTCACCCTGTAGAATAAAAGGAAGGTGTTTGGCGACATATGTCCTAAGATTAATCATTAATGATTTAACCTTAATGATTAATGATTTCTGTGAAGGTATTATAGACGGTACTTAGGCCAACAAGCAGCTTATCTGCATTAAGCACATCTGTTGATAATCTTATTTAACAAATTACCAATACTCAAATATATATTTGACGTTACATGGTATATATACATGTAGATATACATATGTGATATTTAAATGGCTAGAATTGTCTACCAAATATCACACAGATCCATCCACAGGTTTTGAGTTCTTGAAGTATTTAAGAAACAAGCAATTTTCTTGAGATACATTCGTACAATTTCAGTAATATATTCAGAGCAATCGTAATACCAGTAGTAAGAAATGCCTCTGCCCCTGAGGTGTTGCCTAAAACCCTGTCTGTATTCATCCCAAATATAATGGCATTTGAAAGAAGCACCCTTGCCTGTGTAGATTGTGTTGATTTACAAAAATATAAATCTATTACTCATTGTAGTGCCAAGTTATTGGCAGATATACTGTCGCCGCTGATAGGAAAATCTCAACCAGGTACCAAAAGCATTAGATGCTACACTACAAAGACTCACAAACGATGGTATTCTCACTCAGCCTACAACGTTAACATATAAAGATTCGGTACTCGGACTCCATATTGCACCGTCCAAGTAACTTACATCTTAGAAAGAGTATTGTGCCATTGCTGTCTACAGAAGAGATTTTTGTATATATGGAGCTTGTGCTTACTTGTACTTCAGTCTAGTCAGGAACGTATTCGGTTGGCACTTTCTGGGCGAGGGAGTTGTGAAGAATTTTGCGTCCTGTTGTTGCTGCTGTTCTTGTAGGATATGTGCTTCAGCAGCTGAGCAGTGACAGGGTGTGGCAAACAGTTTTACATTGGTCTTATTCATATTGTTACCTTTAATTGTCTGAAAAGGTACCTGCATATTGATACTTAATCCTGTTGTTTACTCCGGGACATATTTTCCTGTAGAATTTGTAAAATTTTTAGATGTGCGAGAATGATATCATAATGATCCATTAACTTTTAGCATATCTTTAGATTAATTTCAAAATGTGACCAACTATACACACGTTCAATGTGTGTACGTTTGCGAATATGCAGGTTTATGCGAACATGTCTACTTCCCAATTTGCTGTTGACTCGCCTTCGCAGAAAATACATTTGCATACCGTAATCTAGGTTTGGGTTGGACCATGATTTCGTTGGGAAGAACCAAGGAGGTTTAATTATTGAATCAATCCTTGGGAGACTAAGAAGCTTACCCTATTCCAAGGGGAACATGTTGTTTTATGCTAGTTTCTACACCTTTTGCTTCTGTCGCTCCAAACAAATCAGATCAATGACTTGACCAAACATTATGGTTTCTGGTAAAGTAGCAGATACCCTGTGGTGTTCGATTGCGTTATGTAGCTATTGATGGTCACAATAAACAGAACAGTAGTTTGTTAAGCTAAACTATCTGAATGTAAACATTGTGTATTTGTCAATGGATGTTACCTTTCTTGTTTATTTTGTATCGTGTAAGGTTCTACCTGGATGTCTCACCTTTACTGACATACCTTTTGCATTTTTACATGCGTAACTTTAAAAATTCAAAACCGGACTAATTTTGCCTTCAACGCTTGTTTGCCAGTGTGCGTCACGGACCATTTCTCTGACCTTAGCGCTGTTGAGGCGCAGTTTACCTGCGCAGCTTAAATGGGCTTGAGGACAGAACCACCTTTGTTTATGTCTCTCCGACCAGCCTATAATTTCCAAATTGGGGAGGGGAGGTTTATCGTTTGTGAACGTATTTGGTGCTTAACTCCAAATTGGAAATCAACTTTTTTTCAAGCCTGAAAGGACAAACGAGTTGTTTTGAGAACAAATAAACAAATCTATCGTTCAGTTCAATTTCACCTCAAAATGACTAATGTGCCATTGGCGTCTACAGAAAACACTTTTGTACCTTTAAGGCTTGTCCTAACTTGTCCTTCAGTCTAGTCAGGAACGTCTTCGGTTGGTACTTTCCAGGCGAAATGAATTTTTGTCCTCTTGTTGAGGCTGTGCTTGTATGTGCTAAACCAGCCGAGCAGTAACAGGGTGTGGCAAACAGTTTAGTCTTATTTACGTGGTTAACTTAATTGTCTGAACGTAGATCTTTAAATATTGATACTTAAACGTGTTGTTTACTTCAGGACCTCCTTTGCTCCAGAATCTGTATTACATCTCAAGCCTAATTATATGCAGGTGGATTTCAATTCCTGGGCTTGAAGGATAAACCGATAAAACCTTGATCAGCCTGGCCCCTCCAGATCAGGGATGTTTTTTTCTAAGGATTCAGTAAAATCACGTATTGTCTAGTTCAGTTTCAATTGAGAATGAAAAATATGCAATTGTTGTATACAGGAAAGACGTACCCTTTTTTGAAGTTTGTCCTTATCCTTCAGTCTCGTCAGGAACGTCTTCGGTTGGCGAGGAGGCGTGAAATATTTTTTTTTGTCCTCTTACCTCTGGTCGCGAGAATGGACAGGGAATTGTTGTCCTGTTTTGCTGCTGTGCTTGTTGGATACGTACTTCGGCAGCTGAGTTGTAACAGGGTGTGGCAAACAGTTTTTATACGTTCATCTTAATTGTCTGAATGTATGTTTTTGAATATTGATACTTAAGCATGTTGTTTACTCCAGGACCTGTTTTACTACAGAATCTGTAATACTTTTCAAATCTTTCATATGGGGAGATTGCCCTGATTTTTTTTTCATTTATCCCCTGTTGACTTTAACCCTTAAATATTTTCTTTAGAATTAGAGTGTTTTCAATGAATGTTAGGTTCGATAGCTCCAAATCAACAGTTCTGCCTCCTTATGTATAGTTAACTCGCCTTCGCAGAAAAACACCCATTTGCATACGCATCAGCACGCATACCCTAATCGTCCGCTTGGGGTAAAACCATGAGTTGTCTTGGTTCAATTACGGAGTTGAATTTTTCTACCTGGATGTCTTGCATTCATCGACCTAACCTGAATTTGTCCCCATTGATACCATATGGAGTGTGACTATGTGTACTTAAATCCATTAAAGAAATATAAAGATTAGAAGACATGCTGATTTCTTGAGGGGGTTATCTGTAACAGCTAAAATAAGTAGGCGATTCAAGACACTATCTTCGTCAAACTAAAGCTTCCTTTATAATCCCGATGGTTACTTGGTTGTGGTATTTTGTTTTTGGTTATTGGCTAGAAATTACCCGTGCAATGGCAGCCATTGCTGAATTGCTGCAGGGTTTACAATCATATGATACAAAACAGATACATATATGCTCCACACTTGCACTTTTTGGAACTGTTGCAAGGGTCTGGGCGACTGCCATTCGGCACCAGCAGGTGACCTCAATACGACCTTCCCCAACCGAAGTCAGGTATCCATTCACACCTGGGTGGAGTGAGGAAAGTCGTGTAAAGTGCCTTTCCCAAGGGCACAACATAGGGGTATATCGGGGTTCTATATAGTATAGGCTATAAATGACGTAAATACGGTATTGTGATGTCAATCAATGTTGATTTTATTTATTAACTGAAAGTAATGATTCACTTTTTACAAGACTTAAACATGTGAGAAGGGATCCTTTTTCAGGAAGTTCACCAAATTCACTTACAATTTTCATGCATTTTTCTTGACACAAACAGGGCAAATTTGTAGTATCGTCATGCTATCAGGGTGAGTCAAAAAGTAACGCCATCTTATAATAGCAGGGTCATTATTCATGGAATGAGTTTACAAGCATTTAAAGTATATCAATCTCTTCCAGCTTCAAGGGAAACTTAAATTCCTTCTCACACGTGAAGCATATTTGTGTACTACAGAAGGAAACCTTAAAGCTACATGATACAAATACATCACTTATAATCTGCTATGCAAACGTGTCAAACAACAAGTTACTTTAGAATCTGTCTTCACAGTTCAAAATTCTATGAACTTCTAGCAGTTTTAATTACTGGAATGCTATAAGGAGCAGCTTACTACTGGTAACAGTACTGGTAACAGCTAACAGCATGTTACTACTGGTAACAGTAGAATTTAGGATATCAGTTTTAACGCTAACACAAGGTCTTCTTTGCATTCTTGAAAGCTATATGTATTTACAGTATATGTCTTCCCACACCATATGTGTAAGCATATGTACTAGATGATGAAACCTTGCAACCTAACACAAGTCTTTTTTGCATTCATGGAGAGCTACATGAATGTATGATAACACTTAGAGTCAGTATAAATATCACCCCTTTGTTTTCCCATGAACACAAATGGTCTTTCTGTCTTTCCTTCACAAATATTATCATAAGGGTAAAGCTTCAACATCATCACTGACAATATATAACATCTATTAGCCTTTACAATCATGACTAAATGATCTAGTTTGAATATAACATTGACAGAATATAAAGAAATCGCTATTCCGCTCATGGCTGAAAATTGTTCTACAAATAAACTTGTCACATATGTAACGAAAAGAGCAGTTAATACTGCATAGATGATAAGTGATGCTCGCTAATTCTCTATGAATACATCAGATTGTGTGTCAAATACATCATTTACAATCCGCTTTGCAAGCGTGTCAGTCAACAATGTTCTGTTCACCAATATCATATTATACGGTTAGAGATTCTACAATTAACATCGTCACCGGCAATACTTAACATCTGTTAGCCTTTGCTTTCATGAATTAATGATCTAGTTTGCAGTTAACATCGACAGATTATAGACCAGCTCATGGCTGCAAATTCTTCTACAGATAAGCTTGCCATATATGTATCGAAAGGAGCAGTTAATACTGCATGTATAAGTGATACCACTCTACTAAGAACCTTTTAGTGAATGTATCAAAGTGTGTGTCAAATATGCATATGTACATCATTGATAATCCGCTCTCCTGAAAGCGTGTCAATCAACAAGCTAATCTGGGGATCTATCTTCACAATGCAAACACTAAACTTCTATATACTTCTTTACTTGTTGGAGAACCATAATAGATAAATCATAATAGATGTAACACTTTAAATTCCTATAATGTAATAATTCAAGGGAAATCACATCATTTTTAAAGCTATAATGTACGTATCGTGAATGCTATAATGAATGCAAGTACATTAAATTTTACAGTCTCCTGTGGAGTAGTTAAGTTTTCTAGAAGTTGCCATAATCCTTCGAAATGGTAAATGATTGGACAGTCAACATTGTGACCTGTACAAGTTAGTTAAAGGTGTAAAGAACCAAGCATAGATTATGCAGATGTGTCTTTTGCATAATCAGAATATTTCATGGACATATGAGGCCTGTTAAATATCTTTTCCTGTTGGATCTAGTGGTTGGTAGAAATGAGTCTGATCCTGACCTGTCTGATCATTTTTACGTTGTTCGTACACAGGATTAGGCTCTGATGCAGCCGGCGCTGTGGTGCACGATTCATCATTGGTAGCCTGAGACTGGCCCTGCGCTGTCTGACCATTTTCACATTTGTACAGAGGACTAGGCTCGGAGGCACACGGGTCTGTGCTATATAATTGATTTTGAGTATCTAACGATTCATTAGTGGCATCTATAGACTGGGCCTGTCCTGTTTGATCATGCTGTGTGTCCATGATCTCATACTGTTCACAGGTCACTACAGTAGTAGGGGTGTTTGTATTGGATTCATTGATGGCCTGAGACTGGCCCTGAAGCTGTTGCTTGTCCATATCTTCATACCGGTGATTATTATCACTAGTAGCTGCAGTAGCTCTGGTGTTTGTGCAGTGTAAACTTTCAGTCAAAGCAATATTTGGATCTTTAAGTCTTTTTCTAGCACCTGCACCGTCAGATGTTTGCTGTCTGTTCATTTGTATTTCCACATCTTCGTACAAAGAATTTGGCTGTAAGGCAGCTAGATTGCCATCATTCAAAACAGTTTTGGGAGTTGGGCCTGCCGGAGGATTCCTGCCCCTTCTCTTGTACCAGATTGTGAGCATGATGGCACCGATCTGGACAATAGCAGCTATTGGGCCACAGACAGAGCCAATGAGAACAGGTAGGGGGGAACTGGGAGCAGATTCATGGAAACTGTTGTTTTCTTGTTTCCTTTGATCGACACTCAGTGTTGTGAATGTGGTGCCTACAGGGCGTGATGTTGAGCCCGCATTTTGTTTGAATTGCCAGCGATAGCGAGAAGTGTTGTTAGTGGTGCCATTGTAGGAGTCGTTACCACTTTCCAAATACCCATCAACAGGCATAGTGGATATTTTACTTAGGTTGACAGGCAGTGTGGTCAATAGTGCTATTGTAGGAGTTGTTGCCAGTGTACAGATTAGTTCTTTAGGGCTGATATCTTTAAGCTTTTGTCCAGAGAACATGGCAGGCTGGGAACATACTATTTGGTTTTCAAACGAATGAGACCCATTCATTTTTAGCCTGAAGGGAATCATCCTACAGCCACACTGATAGTGATTATTGCCAATCAGTACAAAATAAATAGATGCCAACACGGTATATGCTAATGGGGGAAGGACAGATATCTGGTTTGACTGTAGGTTCAACATCCTGAGCTGTGGTAGGTTTAAGAATGTTCCTGGCGGAATCTCACTTATGTTGTTGTAGGCAAGGCACAGATATTTCAGGTGGGGGAGATTTGAAAATGTGTCAGGATAAATCTTAATTATGTTGTTTATGTTAAGGTTCAACACTGTGAGATTTGGTTGATTTGAAAATGCACCAGACTGAATGTTAGTTATTTGGTTCCGATGTAGGTCCAAATCTATGAGCTTTGGAAGATTTGAAAACACACCTGTTTTCATATTAGTTATTCGGTTTCCATCTAGGAGCAAACGTGCAAGATTTGCAATTACACCAAGCTTTAGCTGGCCGCTAGTTATTTGATTGTTGCTTAGGAACAACTCCGTGAGCTTTGGCGGATTTGAGAATGTACCATGCCGAATAGCAGTTATCTGGTTAGAGCTTAGGGACAAGCTTGTCAGATTTGGTAGATTTAAAAATCCACCAGGCTGAATGTTAGTTATTCGGTTGAGGTGCAGGTGCAAATGTGTGAGCTTTGGCAGATTTGAAAACACACCTGTTTGTATATTAGTTATTAGGTTCCCATCTAGCTGCAAACATCTAAGTTCTAGTAGATTTGCAAATACACCAAGCTCCAGCTGACTTATCTTATTTTGTTTTAGGTACAACATTCTGAGCTTTGGTAGATTTGAGAGTGTGCCAGGCTGAATGCTAGTCATCTGACTGAACGTTACCTTCAATATTTCCAGGTTACTATACCTTGTTAGCCCTGGCGAACCTAAAGATGCAATGTAATTATTTGACAAATCCAAGCTAGAGATGGATATTGGCAGGTTTTTAGGGATGCTGGTGAGGCCCATCTTGGTGCATCGGCAGGATGACGATGATTTACACCTACTCCTGCAGTCAGCTTTTGGCTCCTGGCTGAGGAACCAGCTTTTGGCATCCTTTAGTACAATGAGAAGGAAAATCAGCATATGCAGTGTTCCTCCCATGTTGTCCTACCAAAAGAAAAAAAAAATCAATACGTGAAAGTAGCAGGACCTGCAATGAAATTGAAGCAATTCAACGTTAAAGATTCTGCAGGCAGTGATTTATGTTTAGTATGTATATCTTATGTCAGTTTGACTGAAAGAGCTCTAGCATACATGAAAATGCTGAATAGGGTCAAACTTAGGGCCGAAGGAATGTATAAAATGACCTCATCTACATGTTTATGTACATTCATTACAAACACTGCATGTCCTTGTATTTTTCGGCCGCACCAGTTTAATTTACTGGTTCTTGGTATTTGTATTTCAAGAGAGTCTGACGGGAAGGTCTGGTACACACTGTCCAAGGGAATGAGTGTAGTTTCCAGTTAGCCCTCTTTTTTCGACTTCCAATTTGACTTTGTTCATTTTTCCTGATCCTGACAATGTCAGAGAAGAGACAGATGCACCTGATAAGTGTTATCTTAAGTAGTTTGTAAATTCAAGTTGATTAATGTAGACAGACCTCATACTTATGGTTCAACAACTAGTGTTTAGCGAGTAGGTTCACTATCATAAAAAGCATAAATATGTTAGCATGCATATAAATACAAGACTTCAGACTCAGTATTGACACCAAATATCATGTAATTTGACAAATCCTAACGCTTTTACACGTTTACATGCATATTGTGTTAGATTAAAAAATGCATATGCTGTAACAGTAGTCAAAAGACAATTATATCATATCAAGTTGGTATGGATCTCCATCTAATTTCAGCTTCCCTACATTGTCTGCATACTGAATCTGTATAATTCATTTTTTATAATGCTTTTCAATTTTGTAGACCACGTACACGTAGCCAATTCTGTTGCTTGTCAAATGCTGTCATCTAGCCTTGAAGACGGCTCAGGGCTGAAAACACCGCATAATTCATTTCCGCATTGAGTCAGTTAAGTTTTAGAATTACCTGCATTTGACGAATTTCACCTACGCCGTTTAGATTTTTTTGCATTCAGTCTTACTAATCTTACCTTTATCCCTGGTGCAGTTTAGTGCGCTAACCTGCTTAATATGCAGGTAGTATCTAAAGCCCTGGGCTTGAAGGCTGCATTGCAGTTGTTTTTCACATCTCGTTTTTCATGCTGTTGTTTATTTTTTAGTGTTCCCGACCAGCCTGGACTTCCGGATTGGGACATCGTTTAACTAAATAATTTGAAAGGAGTTGGTGCTCCAAATTGAATCTTCCCGTTTACTTTCACATCACAATGAGTGATTTTTCATTGCTGTCTATAGAAGAGACTTACCTTCGAATTTTTCTAAACTTGTCCTTGAGTCAAGTCAGGAATGTCTTCGGTTGGGACTTTTTGGTCAAGGGATAAGTAAAGGATTTTCGGTCCTCTTGTTTTTTCTGTTTGTTTGTACGATACGTGCTTCTGCGATGAGTAGGAACAGGGTGTGGCAAACAGTTTTACATTACTATTATTTATATGATGTACCTTAATTGTCTGAATATAGAGCTTTGAATATTGATACGTAAACACGTTGTTTACTCCAGCTTTCTCAAAAATCTGTCATTCATACCCCTCGATCCTTTGATATGGGAAGATTGGAGATTAAGGAAAAAAATGAACGACTTGTCAACTTGAAAATCAGAATGTTTTCAAGGTATCGGGATGTTTTTGATTGGGCAGTTTCACATATACGATGTGCACACCTAAATGTACTGTAACCTTCCCAGAAAATGACATTTGCATAAACGTCGGCATGCATACCTTAATCACATGATAGGGGTGAGACCATAACTGGTACATAATTCATTCCAACAATATTGTTTTAAAGCTCGAAAAGCTTTTTCTACATGATTGTTTACACTATTGCAGACAGCTCAAAATCACTCAATATAACTTGCGCCAAATTTTACATGTACTGCTTGTTTGTTTTTTCCTTACGTGCCAGGGACCTGAACCCTGGTGTAGTTTAGGCCCAGTTAGACATAGGAAATACCAGCACAGCTCCAATCTTACCTGCGTGAGCCTGCATACATGTATGCTGGTGGTGATTTAATCTCTTTGTTTCAAGACCCAAAATCACAGTAATTGTTTTTAATCTTTTAGTCCCCCTTTTTGTATCTGTACCTTGTCCAGTTCACTTTACCTCACAAATGGCACTGTGCAGACTTTAGACTTACGTCTAGTCTTGAACATTTTTGGTTGGCACTTTCAGAGCAAGGGCTTCGAGTTTTCTTGGTCCTCTTGTTGCTGCTGTGCTTGTTGGATACGTGCTTCAGTAGTAACAGGGTGTGGCAAACAGTTTCAGGCTATATGCTTAACTTAATTGTCTGAACCTAGATTTTTCAATATTGATGATAAAGCATGTTGTTTACTCCAGGGCCCGTTCTCCTTCAGTATAAATACATTTAATCATACCTTTCAAGCCTTTGATATAGGTAGATTAGCGGGGAATTAGTGATCCCTTATCAATTTTTAGCTTACTTTCGTTTAGACTAAATCATCTTTAGTGGATGTAAAGGTGGGGCGGTTTTACAGGAACATGTCACTTCCCAATGTGCAGCTAACTCACCTGAGAAAATCCATTTGCACACACGTCAGCATGCAACCCCTAATCACCTTACTTCTTTTGCAGAAACAATGAGGTTCATTTTATTCAATTTTTGGGGATGGAGAAAGAAGCTTAACTAAAATCTTCTCAGTGCCTGGATATCTAATCTAATTGACCGAATATATATTTTCTTTCTCTCTCAAGTACAAAATAATTTTTTCCATATCAATTCTCTTCTTTTCCATATCAATTGTGCGCATCTGTCCCCAAGATCCGAAAAGTCTAAAGAAGCAACCATGCTGTTTTACAGAGGGGGCAATGTGTAACAGATGTGTAACAAGTTGGCTGTTCTATACACAATGTTCACTCATTCCAGCAACACAGTACACAAGGATCAAAATGCTTTTTTCTGTACCTGCACTGCTTGGTTTCCTTGAATTAAGTGTCACAGACACAGGCCCAAAGTGCATTGTCCAGGTCGCTTTTACCTCAGACTGAATAATGTGACCTACCTTTGGTGTGCAGTCTAGTCAGAAACGTCCTCGGTTAGCAATCTCTTGTCGAAGGAATCGTGAAGGATTCGTTGTCCTGTTTTTGTTGCTGCTGTGCTTGTACGATATGATCTTCGGCAGCTGAGCAGTAACAGGGTGTGGCAAACAGTTTTAGATTATTCTTATTCATACGTTTATCTTAATTGTCTGAAGCATATCTTTGAATATTAATACTTAAGCATGTTGTTTACTTAGTACCTGTTTTACTTCCCAATCTGCAATACTTTCCAAACCTTTTATATGTGGATATTACCTTTGAATTACTTTTTATCCCTTATTGACCTTAAGTAATTTGTATTCTAAATCATGATGTCTTAGTAGATGTAAGCTTAAACAGTTTCAAATGAACGTTTCTACCATCTATTATACAGTGGACTCACTCACCTTCGCAGAAAATGCAAATTGCATACACTTCGGCATGCATACCCTAATCACCTGACTGGGCGAGACCATGAGTTGTTTGGAAGAACCAAGGAGGTTAGATTATGGAATTAAGATTCTGGATTTTAATGTCCATCATGTAACCTGAATTGCCTTATATTAACGATCCGTAAATGTGTTCTCATTGTTACCGTATCGAGTGTGTAGTTGAAGCTTTTAAACAAATATGCGAAAATTAGAAATCAAGAAAACATGCTCTTTTCCGATGCACTTATCCTAGAAATCTAGGTTTGCAAAAAGGACCTTTAAGGGATGAATCTCTGCAACCTTGTATCAGATCACGTCTTTCTGATAGGACATTAAATGGAGGCCCCATGTTTGAGGAGAGACACACCTATCGAAAAGAGTTGGGGTCCTTCCCGGTGTGAGTGGTTCAAAACCGACACACACATGGGTTCGCCCCTGGCATGCAAATGTTGAACCAATGAATACATAAATAAATAAAGATCACGGAGCGTCGTGAGTGGCAGCGTACTGCGCAGCAGCAGCTGGAGTAGAATTTAGCGGAGAATGCGAAGAGAGCGGGGCAGGAATACGACGAAAAGTTGAGGCTGGAGGCGGCCAAGAAAAATGTCATGGCGAGCTTAACATCAGAGATATAAAAAACTGAGTGTCTGTCGCTTTTACATTGTGACTTAAAGAACTCAAGTCGATTTTTATACTTTGTTCCCTTATTTCGACAATGTGCTGCTTAACAATGGACAAAAAGTAGGCAGTAGGCAGAATTTTGTGCTTTTGAAGTTCTTGTTTTATTGTGTTCTCACCATTATGTCTCTAAAAAGGATCATAATCTATTAATGATTAAATGGGTACAAAACACATCCCTTGAAGCAGCAGAATACATTCAATTTGTTAAATATCAAACGGATGCAGTACAGGTGATGTCTTGTGACATAAAATGTCGTGACCTTATGTCTTAACCTTTAGCACACTGTCTGGTATAACCGTTTGGCACCCAATGCTCTCTTTTGGTAGCGGGGTTAGGCAACAGGGAGAAGGTTACTATTACAAGTTCCTTCTAATGTTTGTGTGAAGCAACATATATTTACAGTACAATATACATGTATGTATTTTGATCTCTTTAATTTTTGAAGTTGAGTTACCAGTCCTTCACGCACTATGTAGTTTACAGAACGGTGCCCATTTCTGTATCCTTAGCCCTAGGGCTACACAGCTGCACAAGCATGTGTACTCAATATGAAACATCAAAGCTAATAGAAGTCGTTTTGGACATTTTTTTAGAAAGCAACAGGAATGATACACCTACTTCTCTCAGTCTGAATATTGGTTCCACTTCCTTTCATATCCAAACACAGGTATTTCCTCAATGTTTCTCTCACCAATATCATCTTATAAAGAAGCTAGGGCTTCAGCAATATTTACAACTATTAGGCTTTGTTTCCATCTATTAGTGAACACTAGTTTGAAGATGATGACGATGAAACGTAATGAGTTCGCATCAGCTCATGGCTGCAAACGTTCTACCGATAAACCAGTCATGTGTAACGACCATTGCTGAAAGAACTACATACATATGGCATAAATTGGCACATGTGATAGTTTATATGATGCATGCATCAAACTGAATGTCAGTGCATTTATAATCTGACCTGCAAACATGTCAATCATGTTGGTTACATTTAGGGATCAGGTATAACTGCTGTAATACACAGATCCGTTACTATTAAAATAGCAGAATTTTGCCCTAAAAAGTATGGCATAATGCAAATACTTTAAATGCTATAATAAAGCAAAACTTGCCATTTAAATAATTCACCAACAATACATTGTACAATATCATAGTCTCCTGTGGAACACATTTAGTTATATTTTCTAGAGTTGTTGTTAGTATTACAGAAGTTGCTATACGTTGTATTTTATACAAGTGTTGTGCAACAAAAATTATAAAAAAGCTTACATAGTCTTCCGTAGCAGTTGTAGAATAGTCACTTGTTTCCTCCCTTGTCACCGTTGTTAACTTGCACTGTCTGTATCCATTTTATATAGTTTCAAATATATTGTTTCAGATGCATTGTTTTAGGCTGCAATTAGCCCCTACAACTTACAAATAAACTCTCAGCTATATGATATATTTTACTTTTACTAGTATGTACTTTTGATTTTTATACAATACAGTTTTTACTTGGAATTGTAAGATCTGATAAAAGCATTAAAAATCTAAATTAGAAAATAGCCATTATAAGGTAGATTAATATAGATTGGTCAGCCAGTTTAGATGCCATGGCCCATGCTATTTAAGATCATGGTTTTCGTAGATGTGTTGCTCTTCATCAACAGCATCTGGCTTCTTAGAAGGCATGAGCACCTTAACGGGATTGGGGAGTGTAGGAAGCTCATGCTTAATGGTTTTGTTTTTGTTGGCTGTTGGAAGTGCCGGGCCTTGATTTTTAGTAATTTGCATCAGACCTGCGTCTAAAGCAGCCGTCTCGTTGGAGTGAATACGATGTCTACCACCCAACGATTCTTCAAGGGTAGTCTGAGTCTTGCCCTGCCCTGTATTATCATTGCCATTAGTTACCATAGCTACTGTGGCGTGTGTGTTGGATTCAGTGATGGCCTGGGACTGACCCTGCCCTGTCTGATTATGTTGGGTGTCCGGATCGCCAAACTGGTGATCAAGATCACTAGTCACTACAGTAGCCGTATTGTTTCTGTTGCTCAAACTTTCTGTCAAATCGGCATTTTTGTCTTCAAAACCTGTGGCTGAACATGCACTTTCAGATGTTTGGTGACGGCTCTGTGGTTTCTCCGTGTCATTATAGAGAAGATTTGACTGTAAGGTAGCTAGAATTCTGTCATCGAAAACAGTTTTGGGATCTTGGCCTAACGGAGAATTCCTGGTCCTCCTCTTGCACCAGATTGTGAGAATGATGGCACCAATCAGGACAACACCAGCTATTGGGCCACAGACAGAGCCAATGAGAACAGGTAGGGGGAAACTGGGAGCAGATCCATGGGAACTGTAGTTTTCTTGTTTCTTTTGATCGAAACTCAGTGTTGTGAATTTGGTGCCTGAAGGGCGTGCTGTTGAGCCAACATTTGTTTTGAAATACCAGTGATAGCCTGAAATGTGGTCAGTGGCGCAATTGTAAGAGCTGTTCTTACTCTCGAATTGGCCATCAACAGGCACATTAGATATTTTCCTTAGATTGGCAGGAAGTGAGGTTACTGTTGTCACTGTAGACGTTGTTGTCAGTGTACAGTTTAGGTCTTTAGGGTTGATATCTGTAAGCTTTTGTCCAGAGAACATGGCAGGCTGGGAGCATACTATATGGTTTTCAAATGAACGAGATCCATTCATCTTTAGCCACACGGGAAACATCCTACAGTCACACTGCCAAGGATTTTTGTTAATCTGTACGAAAGGAATAGATGCCAATATGCTGTACGCTGGCAGGGCAAGGAAAGATATCTGGTTTGACTCCAGATGCAGCCTCTCGAGTTGTGGTAAATTTGAGAATGTTCTTGCCGGAATCTCAGTTATGTTGTTAGAGTTTAGGTGCAGCTCTTTAAAGTTTGGTAGATTTGAGAATGTGCTAGGATAAATCTTGCTTATCTGGTTTTGTTCCAGCCACAAACGTTCGAGCCGATGTAGGCTTAGAAATGCTCTTGGCCGAAGTTCGACTATCCTGTTTCTGCACAGGTAGAGAGCCTCTAGCTGGGGTAGGTTTGAAAATGCCCCAGACTGGATGTCAGTTATATGGTTAGAATTTAGGCTCAAATGAGTGAGCTTTGGTAGAATTGTGAATGTAAGATGTTGAATGCTAATTATTCTGTTATGGTTTAGGGCCAACCTTTCGAGTTTTGGTAGATTTGAAAATACACCAGGCTGAATGTTAGTTATGTGATTCTCGAATATGTTCAACACTGTAAGCTTTGTTAGATTTGAAAATGCGCCAGGCTGAATTTCAGTCATTGGGTTGCGGTATATGTTCAATACTTCCAGTTTCCTATACCTTGTGAGTGCTGACTGATTTAAGGACGTAATCTGATTATCTGAAAATACCAAGTGACAGACGGATGCTGGCAGGTTCTGAGGGATGCTGGTGAGGCCCATCTCGCTGCACATACAGTATAGGGATGGTGAAAAACTGCAGTTCACCGTGCAGTCAGCCTCTAGCATGTTGGGCTCTTTCAAGATGATGAGTAGGAAAATAAGTATGTGTGGCAGCTTTCGTCCCATGTTGTCCTGCCGACAAAAAGAATATTTACATCTAAGCAGTAGGCCCTAGAATGAATATTGTTAACCTATTTATGCTGTGCTGAAAAATTCCGCACACAGTTATGGCAATAACCTACCGTATCAATAATCAAAATACATTTTGATGATGTAGTTATTCAACTTAATATATTTGTAAAGCGTCTAATGTTTTTCCATGAATACGTTTTGTGTATAAATATATTTGTAATTGGGTAAAATGTGTAAAATATGTATTGAAAACAGATCAACTGTATGTCTTAAATTCAAACCACAGGGAAGGACAACCCTGCACAGAAACCCAGGAAAGACACCCCTGCACAAAGGTCCTAGGGAAGAACCGTAGCACAGAAAATACAGGGGGGGGGGTGAAACACCGTGTCAAAAAAGTCTCAGGAAGCACACCCTAGCCACAAAAGCCACCGGGAATGGCCCTGGTGACAATATGTAACTAGAGAGCACATCCTGGCCAAAAAAGCAATGGGAATGGCCCCTGTAACAACATGTAACTGTATATTTGTGAAATTACAAAGGTGATGTTGCGCTATTTACTAATGTATATTCAAAAAAGATGTTTAAAAAGATACATCATGCCAAATGGCCTCCACCTGCATCTACTAAATGTCTTCTTAAGGTTACCTACACCTCAGAATGAGTGATGTGCCAATACTGTCTACAGAACAGTCTTACCTTTCAAGTCTGTCCTAACTTGTTCCCCAGTCTAGTCAGAAACGTCTCCGTTCGGTAATCTCTGGGCAAAAAGTCGTGAAGGATTTTTAGTCCTCTTGCTTTTGCTGTGCGTGTTGGATACGTGCTTCAGCAGCTAAGCAGTAACAGGGTGTGGCAAACAGTTTTAGCTTAGTCTTATGTATACGTTTATCTTAATTGTCTGAACTTAGATCTTTGAATATTGATACTTAAGCATGTTGTTTACCCCAGGACCGGTTTTTCTCATAAATCTGTAGTTTATACATCTCAAGCCTTTAATGTGTGGAGATTAACGAAAAAATAGTAATGACATCAATCATAAATTTTTGAAATGACTTCTAATTGTTTTCTTTCAAATCAGAATGTTTTCAATTGTCCTGAATGTCAGGTTGGAAAGTTTCATATAAACATGTCTACCTCCTGTGTGCAGTTGACTCACCTTCCCTTTGCATAAACATCAGCATGCATACCCTAATCATGGCTTATACCATGAGCTTTTTGAGAGAACCAAGGAAGTTTAATTGTTGAAGTAAATAAGAAAGATAACTAAACCTAATCAAGTTATCATTAAGAATATTACTCACAATTTATTTTGTATTATCAAATGTTCCAACGTAAAATTCACTGTGTGCCCAAATATTTCCAAAACACAATCAGAAGTCGCGCTTTGTTTCAGAGGTGGTAATTTGTTCCAGCTAAACAGAGCTTGAGTCGGCTGTTCCATTCAGCCATTGTTTTCACTCATTACAGCAATTCTGTTACAGAGGCTCAAAATGCATGTTTCCTGCAGCGCTTTGTTTCTTTGTTTCTAGTGCCAGAGCCCCTAACTCTATATGATCTATATTATAACAATGGAGTAGATGCTGTCTCTTGTAGATACGTAACAGACAAATTCCACGGCTTCAGTTTACCACGGGAGCACTAACCTTCTTATTATGCAGGAGGCATTTCAATCGTATCCCTGTGGGCTTGAAAGCTGACACGCAGTTGTCTATTTTCTTTCGATCTCTCCAATTGATTTGGTGTCTGGAGATCAGGGATGGTTTTTCTTATTTGAAAGGATTCGGTGCTCAGATTGCATTGTCCAGCTCACCTTCACCCTAGAAGTATTGTGTCATTGCTGTCTACAAAATAAGTCTTACCTTTGACGTTCGTCCAAACTTCTCCTCCAGTTCAGTCGGGGATCCCTTCCGTTGGTAATCTCTGGTTGAGAAAATCGAGAGGAATTTGTTGTCCTATTTTGCTGCTGTGCTCGTTGGATACGTGCTTCAGCAGCTGAGTTGTAACAGGGTGTGGCAAAGTTTATATACGCATATCTTAATTGTCTGAATGTATATATTTGAATATTGATACTTTCTTGTTTACTCTTGGACCTGTTTTACTTCAGACTCTGTAATACTTTTCAAACCTTTAACATGGTGAGATTACGTTGGAATTTTTTTTACCCCGTATTGACTTCAAATATACATTTTTTTATCAGAAGGTTTTAGTAGATGCAACGTTGGATGGTTTCACATGGACGTTTCTACCACCTATTATAGAAAATGTTATTTTCATACACTACGGCATACATACCCTAATCACCTGACTGGGCGAGACCATGAGTTGTTTGGGAGAACCAAAGGGGTTAGGTTATGGAATTAAGATTCTTGATTTTAATGTCCATCATGTAACCTGAATTGCCTTATATCAACCAGCCATAAATGTGCTCTCATTGTTACCGTATCGAATGTGAACATATGTAGTTGAACCTTTTAAATAAATATGTGAAAATCAGAAATCAAGAAAAACATGCTCTTTTCCATGGATCCAGTAGGGGTTTTGTGTAACAGGTAAACACAATCATATCTCTTATTAGATTCCAGACACTGTCTTCACCCAGCTATGGTTTGAAGTATGATTCTGAATGTTAACCGTATGTAATATAGTATGGTATAGTATAGAATATGTACGTTATTACAGAAATCTAGTCAGTTGTCAACACGTGTGGATTGTATTTATTGACAGAAAGAAATGTTTCATCTGTTACAAGACTTAAACATGTGAAAACGTAAACAGGATCAGCTTCCAAGTACAGTCTAGTTAGTACCAAATTCACTTACAATTATCATGCATGTTTCTTGACACAATCAATCCGCATTCATAGCATCGTTGTGCAATAAGAATGAGTCAATTGAAATAAAAAGTAAAGCAGTTTTTATCATAGCAGGGTCTAACTTTCCGGAATGAGTTGAAACAAGGCATAAGGGTAATGACAAATATATTTTTAGTTTAGAATGTCTCAATTAGTTTTCAAAATACCAGTTTTAAAGCTGTCCGTTTTTGCATTATTTCAAAGATTCGTTTTTTTACAGTATATCAATGTATTCAAGTTTCAATGGAAACTTCAAGCCGTTACCACACGTTCCCACACTAAATATGTGCAAGTGTACTAGATAATGAAACCTTAAAGCTAATACAAACCCCTTTTTGCATGCATGGAAAGCTACATGATTGTGTTATACAACTTACAGCCTGTGTAAATATTAGCTCTATCCGCTCTCACGTAAACACAACGGTTTTACTTAATCTCGCCTTCACCAATATCATATCATAAGCCTAGAGAAATCAACATCATCACCGGCAACAACACTTTTCATCTTATCCTTTGCTTTCATAACTTGATGAGCCAGCTTAAAGATAACATCGACATCGCTCATTGCTGCGAATAGTTCTACTAATAAACATGTCATATATGTAACGAAAAGAGCACTTAATACTACAATATAAATAGATGATAACTAATACGTGTTTACTAAGATCATGGATGAATGCCTCAAATTGTGTGCCATATACATCATTCATACATCTGGTCTGCAAAGGCGTCATTTAACAACCTATTGTAATGATCTGTCTTCACAATTCAAAATTCTTCGAAATCACATGTATTGACAGTATATTAATGTCTTCCTGTTTCAAGGGAAACTTATCAATTCAAAAGTACTTTCCAAACCATGCATATGTAAGAAGATTTACTTGATAATGAATCATTGAAGCTAACACAAGTAACTTTTTGCATTCAAGGAAAGCTACATGATTGTTTGATACAGTTTACAGTCTGTGACAATATAAGGTCTATCTCTTCTCACATAAAAACAAAGGATTTGGTCAGTCTTTCCTTCACCAATATCATATCATAAGCCTAGAGCTACGAAGAATAATCATCATCACTGGTAATACTTAACATGTATTAGCCTTTGCTTTCATTACCTCATGATCTTGTTTGACGATAACATCGGCCGAATGTAAAGAGCTCGCAATTCAGCTCATGGCTGCAAATAGTTCTAGCGATAAACTTGTCATATATGTAACGAAAAGAGCAATTAATGCTGCATAGATAATTAGTCATACATGTTTACTAAGATCCTTGATGAATGAATCACATTGTTTGTCAAATACATCATTAATGCATCTACTCTGCAAACGTGTCAATCATCAAGTTATTGATATCGTAGGAATGTGTCTTCACACTTCGAAATTCAGTCTGAGCTTCTATAACACCTTTAATCACTTGACTGCTACATGTATAATGCTATAATTCATACCGTTACTTTTTATAATGCAATAAGCAGTTTACTACTGTTAAACTAGAACTTTGAATCATATTTTTATTTCAAAAAACTATAATGTACATACCCAGAATGCTATAATGATAGCAGAACTTGACCATTTAAAGATTTCACCAAAGATGCACTGCAAAAGTACATTAACATTGTCTCCTGTAGGGTAGTAAAGATTCCTAGAAGTTGCTTTACATTATATACTGTTCTGCAATTAAGTTATCATATTTAAACACCATACTACATTCAAAATATTTTACTTTTTCTGGTAAGATGTACATTTGTAAGTAGTATGTAAATTTGTAAGTAGTAAGAACATTTGATCTATAATGATGCAATAGTGTCTTTAATGCAATCACATTAAGATGTGATAACACCACATCCAGGAATGAAATGATGGAATATTCTGAATCTGATTTAATAAGCCTGTATATGACATAAATGACATAGATGGTATTTTAGGTCATGATAGTCTAGTTGTGTAGTTGTTCATTTTAAGAGGTCTTTAAATTCATTTTATTGCGTTTTATGGCCATTTTCGGACCAGAAAATGACTATATATATTCAACAAATGTATATTTACCGATAAGGCTCCCAAATGACCTAAATTTGGTATGATTGTGTCTAGGACGTATGTCCGCCAGTAATTTTTGAAAACTCGATATTAAAATGATTGTTTTGTAATTTTGAGCTGTTTTTAAAGGAAACATGTTTTATATTGAGGTTCCTGTGCCCTGGTGTTAAAACCAAATGACTTGAAATTTAGTATGGATGTGCATTCGATATAGATGCATGTGCACAGTACTCTCTGGCATGCGTCACTTAAAACAGGTTTATTTTTGTATTTTGGACTATTTTGAAACTTCTATTTCATGGTATACATAAATCATGACCTCCGTCGGTCGATATTGACCGTGGTAAATATGTCAATCCTATAAAGTAAAATGATCGGCTCTAAGGTACATATCATCTAACCATCCAACAATTCAGATGGAGCCTAAGACTGACTTTGTCCAATCAGAGTTGGCCACTGGCTATTGCAGCATCTTTGGTGCTTGTGTTGAATTTAATGACGTTCTTTGTCTTGCCCTGCCCTGCCCTGTCAAAACATTTTTCAATTTTTTTTACACAGGATTAGACCATAGAAGGGTAGACTTGGTAGTGTATATTAGAAATCTACCATCCAACAATTTATCAGTGGTAGCCTGAGTCTAATCATTTCTATATTTACTTAGCACAGCCCTCCTTGGTTAATACAAGGGGCTAGGTTCTGAGGCAGCCGGCTCTGTGTTGTATATTAGGGTTCTACCATCCAACGAGTGATCAGTATAAGACTGGCCCTGTCCTGTTTGATCATTCTTACATTTGTACAAAGGATTAGGCTTTTCCAACAGTTGATCATTGGTAGTCTGGCCCTGCCCTGTCTGATCATGACCAATAGACATTTCTGTAGATGATGTTTCCGTTTGTGGTGTTTTCACATCTAAATACATAGGATTTGGCTGTAAAGCAGCTAGCAGTGCATTACGTGATGGATTCATAACATCCAAAGATTGAATGGTGGCCTGGGTCTGGCCCTGCCCTGTCTGATCAGTGTCATTGGCTTTTGCATTTACAGTAGCTATGGTCTTTGTTTTGCATTCATGTATGGCCTGAGGCTGATTTTGCCTTCTCTGATAATGTTGGGTGTTCAAATTTTCATACTGGTGATCATTATCAGTCGTCACCACAGTAGCTGAGGCATGTGTGTGTGATTTTGGTATGAACTGAGACTGGCTCTGACCTGTCTGATCATGCTTGGTGTCCATATCTTCATACTGGTGATCGTGATCACTGGTCACTACAACAGCTGTTACAGCGGTGTTTGTGTTTCTCAAAAGTTCAGTCAAAGGAACATTTGCATCTTTAAGACTTTTTGCAGGACCTTTACATGTTTGGTACTGGTTCTTTGGGGTTTCTGAATCACCGTAAAGAGGATTTGGCTTTAGAGCAGCTAGCTTCATCTTAGTTCGATGATTTCTATCGCCCAAACCAACTTTAGGACCTTGGCCTGAAGGTGGATTCCTGGTCCTCCTCTTGCACCAGATTGTCAGAATGGTGATACCAATAAGGACAATGCCAGCTACTGGACCGCAGACAGAGGCAATGACAACAGATTGGGGGAAACTATAAGAAGATTTAGGGGAACTGGTTTCTGGTTTACTTGGACCAAAAGGCAGTGTGGTGAATGTGGCGCCTACAGGGCGTGCTGTAAAGATAGCATTTCGTTTGAAGCACCAGTTATAGCGAGAAGTATGGTTAGTGGTGCCATTGTAGTAGCTGTTAGAACTTTCGAATTGGCTATCATCAACAGGCACGGTTGATATTTTACTTGGATTGGCAGGCAGTGTGGTTGGTGGTGGCACTGTAGGAGTTGTAGGCACGGTTGATATTTTACTTGGATTAGCAGGCAGCGTGGTTGATGGTGCCATTGTAGGGGTTGTTACCACTATACAGACCAAGTCTGTAGGGTCGATATCTTTAAGCCTTTGCCCAGAGAACATGGCAGGCTGGAAACATGTTATTTGGTCTTCAAACGAACTAGACCCATTCATCTTTAGCCTGAAAGGAGCCATCCTACAGTCACACTGCCAGGGGTTATCGCCAAGATAAACAACAGGAATAGATGCAAACAAATCATAAGTGGACGGGGGCAGGACAGCTATCCGGTTTGACATCAGGTGCAGCCATTCGAGCTGTGGTAAATTTGAAAATGCTCTTGCCTGAATCTCAGTTATGTTGTTGCTTTGCAGGTACAGACATTTGAGCTGGGGTAGGTTTGACAGCGTGTTAGGAGCAATCTTAGTTATCTGGTTAGATAGCAGCTTCAAAGATTCGAGCTTCGATAGATTGGAGAATGCACCAGGCTGAATATTAGTTATGCTGTTGAATTGCAGGTACAATTCTGTGAGCTTTGGTAGATTTTCAAATGCTCCAGACTGAATGTTTGTTATTTGACTGGAGTATAGGTTCAGCTTGGTAAGCCTCGGTAGATCGGAAAATACACTAGACTGAATGCTAGATATTTGATTTAAGTATAGCATTAACTCTGTGAGCATTGGTAGGTCTGAAAATGCACCGGGCTGAATGCTATATATTTGGTTGGATATAAGGCACAAATCTGTAAGCCTTGGTAGATTTGAGAATGTTCTAGGCTGAATGACAGTTATTCTGTTGGACCTTAGATCCCACAATCTGAGATTTGTTAGATTTGAAACTACACCAGGCTGAATGTTAGTTATTTGATTGTTCTGTAGGCACAACACTGTTAGCTTCGGCAGATTTGAAAATACACCAGGCTGAATATTAGTTATTCGGTTAAACTGTAGGTACAATTTTTTTAGCTTTAGTAGATTTGAAAATGTACCAGGCTGAATATTGATTATTTGATTGTAATTAAGGTACAACTCTGTGATATCTGGTACATTTGTGAACGTACCAGTCTGAATATTAACTATTTGATTGGAGTTTAGGTACAATTCTTTCAGACCCCTGTACCCTGTGAACTCTGACTTACTTAAAGATGTAATATTGTTATTATACAGCTTCAGGACAGAGATGGATGCTGGCAGGTCCTGAGGGATGCGGGTGAGACCCATCTTGGCGCATCTGCAAAATGAGGCTGATGCACATGTACTCCTGCAGTCAGCCTCTGGCATGTTGGGCTCCTTCAGGATGAGGAGGAGGAAGATAAACATATGTCGTAGTTTTCTTCCCATGATGTCCTGCCAAGAAAGTCAGTACATGTAAGTAACAGAAACTGGATTGAGATTTAACCAATTCACCCTCAAAAACTCATCTTGGACATCTTGAGTAATACAATTTCAAGACGGTAAGCGAATATGGAATGAATATTCATGGCTTAAAACTAGGCTTTGAAAAGTAATTTCATTCCTACCAGAAGCAAATATGAAATGATTGTATTTCTATAACATTTGTAGATTGTGTTGATTTACAAAACATGTGTTTACAGTAGATGTGTTTTGATGGATTTCCCTGTAGATTTGGAACAGATAACTTCTGCAGTAATAAAGTACTACCTACCTAATAATTAAAAGTTCTTACCTAATAAAGTACAATACTGTATAATATGCTGATCTCATCTAAAAGGAGGCCAAATTAAAATATACTTTGCTAAATATACCCGAAGGCTAAGTCCTCATGCACTTGTTTTACATAAGTCCGTCAAAGTTCAGGGCTCTCCCGCCGTCATTTGTAGCTTGCGCCGTGCTGACGGCTACTCGCCTGGTGATTGAATTAATCAATTTGCGCAGTTGCTCCCTTTTCTTGGCTCTCCGATTAACCTTGACCAAATTGCATATAAAGTAATATATGACTGCGGTCCTCACAAAAAATTAAGGTTTGTCCAAAGTTATCCTTCAGTCTGGGCAGGAAAGTCTTCGATTGGCACTTTCTGAGAGAGAAAGCCGTGAAGGATTTTTGGTCCTCTTGTTGCTACAGTGCTGTGTTGGACTCGTGCTTTTGCAGCTGAGCAGTAACAGGGTGTGGCAAACAGTTCTGTATTTGCCTTATTCATATGGTTAGCTTAATTGTCTGAACATAGATCTTTGAATATTGATACCTTAGCATGTACTGGTCTGTTATGATTCCTAATCTGTAATTATACCTTTATAACCTTTGACATAGGGAGGTTTAGGGAGAAGCATTTTAATGGTCTTAATTAACTTTCTCTATATTTTTATCCGGACTAATTTTTTCAGTTGAGGTAAGGTTGGGATGATTCACATAAACATGTCTACTTCCTTATGTACAGTTGACTTACCTTCGCATTTTCATATTCAGCATGCGTTCCCTTATCAATTGCTTGGGGTTATAACATTTCGTTATAACCAAGAAGGTGAATTTATTAGAATGATCCTTGTGGGAAAGAAAAACAAACCTTAACCAGTGGCTTGGTTTACTCTTATTATGTAATGATCTACAGTGGATGTTTAACTTTCATCTATTTTACGTAAATTTGTTCTCAAATAGCAAATAATTCCCTCCGTACCTATGCCCATATCGAGCGTGCACATATATACCCAAAGCTTTTTTAAAAAACATTTGAAAATTACGAAGTCTAGAGAAACACGCTGTTTTCCAGAGGGACTCATGTATAGAAGCTAAACACAAGACAGCTGTTCCAAACACTATCTTCGTTCATTTCAGAAACAAAGTTACCAACTCACGAAACTCCTTTTTACTACTTACATGCACTGATACGCTCAGACACCTTTCTGCATTATCTGCACCAGGCACATTTTACCTGCGGTACTTGTTTTCCTTGCCTTTAGTGTCAAAGACCCTAACCCTTACTCTGGTACAGGTTGCTAACACATTATGAATACCTGCACTTTTACCTAATCTTCATATGAAGCTTGAATTTCAATCCTGGGCTTACGGTTGAATTACAGTTGTCATTCAGTCAGTTTCTCATTCAGTTTCCTCGATCAAAATTTCAAATATGGGAAAGGATTGGGTGCTCAAAAAAATTGTATCGTCCAGTTTAAATTCATGACAAAATGGGTATATTGTGCCGTTGGTGTCTACAGAAGAGACTTACCTTTGTCGAAACCTGTCCTTTTGTCTAGTCAGGACGTCTTCGGTTGGCACTTTTTGGGCAAGGGATTCGAGAAGGATTAATCGGCCTCTTGTTGCTGCTGTGCTTGTAGTTTACGTGCTTCAGCAGCTGAGCAGCAACAGGGTGTGGTAAACAGTTTTAGATTATTCTTATTTATATGGGTATCTTAATTGTCTGAAGGTAGATCTTTGAATATTGATAATTAAGCATGTTGTTTACTCCAGGACCTGTTTTCCTGCAGACTTTACATTTCTTCTCAGGTCTTTAATATGGGGAGATTAGCATAACAATGTTTTAGTGATCCCTTCTTAAATTTCAAATTATTTTCGTTTCAATTGAAATTTTGTCCGTGGATGTAAGAATGTACCTCTTAATGTGCAATTGACTCTCCTTCACAGAAAAGCTCATTTGCATACTCGTCAACATGCATAATCACCTGCTTGCAATTGGGGGAGACCAGGTGTTTTTTGGGAGAACAAAAACTCTAACCTGTCTTTGTAAGAATAAGTGTAGAATAATTCCCTACTCATCTTTACCGTGTCAAGTGCGCACATGTACGACTTGATTTTAAACACGATTGCATAGCTTGTAAATGAAATCTAATGGATATACATTCCTCTCATTGCGTTCCTCCCCCCTCTACAGAGAATTGCCCCCGAACAGAGACAAACACATCGATGACGTCATAGAGAGAGAGAGACTGGCAGCCCTGACAAAAACAGGAAAGAAGAGATCAAAAGAAGGACTGAGAAGACAAGCAGAAAGTGCTAAAAGAACAAGTGGAAGACAAGCAAAATAGTTTCATAATCATATACTATGCATTCCAGTTCACAGATAATAGTATATTATTTTCTGTGGACTGGAATATGTATAGAACATAATGATGAAACTATTTTGCTTGTCTTTCAATTCTTCCATTTGTTCTTTCAACACGTCTGCTTGTCTCTTCTCCTTCATTGTCTTCCTCTCTTCTTCCCTCTTATTTTTGAGAGGCCAGTCCCGATTCCTCCATGACGTCGTCGATGTTTTTTCTCTCCGATCTCAATTCTCCACTGACAACTCTCTGTAGAGGGGGTAGGCGCAATAAGATTAAGTGTATCCACATTATATTACCCTTAAAACTACACAATCGTGTTTAAATTTCAGGTGCATGTGTGCGCACTTGACAAGATAAAAATGAGTAGGGAAACTATTCTATACGTATTTTGAAAAGAAATGTTAGAGTTTTTGTTCTCCCTCCAAACACCTGGTGGCCCCCAATTGCAATCAGATGATTATGCATGCTGACGAGTATGCAAATTGAAGGAGAGTCAACTGCAAACTAGGAGGTACATGTAGACACATTTATGTGTAACCGCCCAACTGAAAGTATTTCAATCTGAACGAAAAGCTGAAAATTATAAAGGAATCATTGAAACGTGCTAATTTCCCCAAGTTAAAAGCTTGAGATGTAACGAAAATTCTGAAATAAAGAGGGTCCTGGAGTAAACAACATGCTTAAGTATCAATATTCAAACATCTAGGTTCAGACAATTAACATAACCATATAAATAAAACAAATCTAAAACTGTTTGCCACACCCTGTTACTGCCCAGCTGCTGAAGCACGTATCCTACACGCACAGCAGACAAGAGGACAATCAAAACCTTTCCCGACTCCCTCGCCCAAAATGTGCCATCCAAAAGACGTTCCTGACTGGTCTGATTGAAAAGTTTGGACAGATTTTAAAGGTAAGTCTCTTCTGCAGACAACAACAGAACAATACCCATTTTGTCGTAATAATAAACTGGACGATACTATTTGATTCTGATTACAGTTTGTTGAGCATAGAATCCTTTCCAAGTCTGGAAATTCTGGTCGAGGAGACTGAATGAGAAACAACAACAGTGATTCAGCCGTTACAGCTAGGGGATTGAAATTCAAGCTGCAGATGAAGATTAGGTAAAATTGAAGGTCTGCCGGTATTTTGATGTCTTAGTAACGTGCTAGTAACGAGTTAGGGCTAGGTCTAACTTAGTAACGAGTTAGGGCTAGGTCCGTGACACTAAAGGCAAGGAAACCAAGCAATGGAGGTGAAATGTTTCTGGCGCAAGTAGTGCAGTAAGCATAAAAAATGCATTTCGAGCCTTGGTAACTGCATTGCTGGAATAAATGAGTGAAGTTGATGGTATAATCCAAACAGGTGGTTAGGGAACGCATGCTGAATATGTAAATGTCTCTCTCAGCGAAGGCCAGTCCGCTGCACATTAGGAGGTAGACATGTTTCTGTCAAACATTCCAACCTCACATCAACTTAAAGAAATTAATCTGGATAAAATATGTAAGAATTTAAGACAGGTCATTAAAATGTTTTTCGCTAATTTCCCCACATCAAAGGTAAAAAAAAAGTGAACAGACCAGTAAACAACACACTTAAGTATCGATATTCAAAGATCTATATTCAGACAATTAGCCATATGAATAAGACAAAAACTGTTTGCCACACCCTTTTACTGCCCAACTGCTAAAGCACCTATCCAACAAGCACAGCAGCAAAAAGAGAGAGAAAAAAATCATTTTAGGAGTTCGACATTTTTTGTCAAACATCCAAACATTGCATCAACTGAAAAAAACATTATCTGGATGAAAATATGCAATAAGTTAAGAGAGATCGCTGCACGAAATGGTCCCGTATTTTACTTACACAACTCGAATTTACCTGCTGAGCGCAGATTAATGCAAGTAAACTGAAGTTGTTTGAGAAATACGGACACGTATCCGTCCGGATTCTGAGGTTCGGGTCCCCGTGATCCATGGCAGGAAGCGTCAGGATACGAGCCCATTTCGTGCAGTGATCGATCATCAAGATGATGATGATGATGATGATGATGATGATGATGATGATGATGATGATGATGATGATGATGATGATGATGATGATGATGATGATGATGATGATGATGATGATGATGATGATGATGATGATGATGATGATGATGATTTCATTCGGTTTTAAAATGTTTCGCTAATCACAAAGGTTAGAAAGGTTTGATTACAGATTCTGAACAGACCAGTAAACAACATGCTTAGGTATCAATATTCAAAGATCTATGTTCAGACAATTAGCCACATGAATAAAACAAATCTAAAACGGTTTGCCACACCCTGCAGCTGGTACTGCTCAGCTGCTAAAGCGCGTATCCTACACGCACAGTAGAGCAAGAAGAGGAAAAAAAAACCTCACGAATTTCCCGCTCAAAAAGTGCCAACCGAATACTGTAAATGCAGAAATGTTCGCGGTTTTCGCGGCGACCGTTTCACAGTGAACATAGAATCACCGCAAAAATTTTTGTCCAATACTGTAGCAGTATTGCCGCGAACTAAAAAACACCGCGAACACTCCGTTTTCCCCTTAGCGCGAAATAAAAACCAAGCGAACTTAAATGCATTTACAGTACTTTCCTGCCAAGAATGAAGGACTGGTTTGGACAAACATCAAAGTTTTTTTCTGTAGACAGCAATGACATCTCTTTAAATGAGATAAACCATCCAAAAGGGGATAAACAACTGCGATTGTGACCCTTCCAGCCCATAGATTGCTTATTCAGGTTAGCGGAGATAGTATTCGATGGGTGAAGGTATTTCTGATGTTATACGTGCAGCTTATCTGGACCAGGATTAGCGTAGTGGTCCATGACACTAAAGAAAAAGAAACCAGTACATGTACCAGTATTTTGAGCCTTGAAGCCTAAATCTTGGCTCCGTGACGTCATAGATCTGAAATTGGCTAAATGTACGTGATTTACAAATTTGATAAGCATTATGAAAATACCATTTTTTACATTAGGTAAACTGACAGTTCAAATTTCAATTAGGTCTGTATCAAAATGTAACGCAGTGTTGTACTTTTTTAGCACAGTCGTCAAATTTTATACAAGAAATATTATGATCTTTGATTTATGTGGGAATGAAATTACTGTTCAAAATCTAGTCTTTATCTCATGAATATGCACCATGTACATTTACCGTCTTGAATCTGTATTACGCAATTAAACATGAAATCAAAGGACTGGGGGAAAGCTAAAGCTGACTTTACTCACACCCTGAAACTATACGTACAACTTCTTTCACTTAGACCCTCTTGAAAATTCCAGTGAATTATTTCTTTTGAAGAATCAACAAATTAAATTCCTGGGGATGAAGCAAAGACAGACATGTAGTGTTTGCTTTGACTGTCGGTGGCAGTGATTCTGTATATCATTTTTACAAGTTCGGCTCTATTCAGCATTTGAGTTCAAGCTAAAGCCAATGAAGTCAACTCCCATGTGATATATATAGGTACTAAATAGGCATTGCCGTCATAGTGAATGGTTTAAGGGTGAATTGGTTCCTGCAACTTACATGCATTTATTTCCCAGGACATCATGGGAAGGAAACTACGACATATGCTTATCTTCCTTCTCATCATCCTGAAGGAGCCCAACATGCCAGAGGCTGACTGCAGGAGTACATGTGCATCAGCCTCATTTTGCAGATGCAACAAAATGGGTCTCACCCACATCCCTCAGAACCTGCCAACATCCATCTCTACCTTGTCTCTGCCACGTAACAATATTACATCTTTAAGTAAGCAAGCCTTCACAAGTTATGGTAACCTAAGACACTTAACTCTAAGCTACAATCGAATAACTCACATTCAGACTGGTACGTTCATACATGCACCGCATCTCATAGAGTTGCAACTTCATTACAATCACATAATCAATATTCAGCCTGGTGCATTTTCAAATCTACTAAGGCTCAAAAGGTTGTTCCTACACTATAACCGAATAACTAATATTCAGCTCGGTGTATTTTCAAATCTACCCAATCTCATAGTGTTGATCCTACAGGGCAATCAAATAACTAACATTCAAACTAGATCATTTTCAAACCTACCAAAGCTCATAGAGTTGTGTCTAGATCGCAACAAAATAACTGTCATTCGGTCAGGTGTATTCTCAAATATACAGAAGCTTAAAGATTTGCGCCTTAAGTACAACCAAATATATAGCATTCAGTCTGGAACATTCTCAAATCTACCAAGGCTTGAAAATTTGTACCTTGACTCCAACCAGATATACAGCATTCAGCCTGGAACATTTTCAGACCTACCAATGCTCACAAGGTTAACGTTATACCTAAATCAAATATCTAACATTCAGCCTGGTGTATTTTCCGATCTACCGAGGCTCACAAAGCTGATACTGCAGTCCAATCAAATGACGAACATTCAGTCTGGATTATTTGAAAATCTACCAGAGCTCACAGAATTGTACTTACAAAGCAACAGAATAACTAATATTCAGCCTGGTGTATTCTCAAATCTACCAAAGCTCACAGGCTTGTCCCTACAAAGAAACAGAATAACTAATATTCAGCATGGTGTATTCTCAAATGTACCTAAGCTCAAATCTTTGAATCTACTATCTAACCAGATAACTAAGATTGCTCCGAACACGCTGTCAAACCTACCCAAGCTCAAAAGTCTGTCCCTGCATTGCAACAACATAACTGAGATTCATCCAAGAGCATTCTCAAATTTACCGCAGCTCGAATGGTTGCACCTGTACTCAAACCAGATAGCTGTCCTGCCCCCGTCAGCTTATGGTTGGTTGGCATCTATTCCTTTTGTATATGTTGACAAAAACCCCTGGCAGTGTGACTGTAGGATGGTCCCTTTCAGGCTAAAGATGAATGGGTCTAGTTCGTTTGAAAACCAAATAACATGTTCCCAGCCTGCCAAGTTCTCTGGGCAAAAGCTTAAAGATATCTACTCTGATGACTTGACCTGTATAGTGGTAACAACTCCTACAATGTATCCACCAACCACACAGCCTGCCAATCCAAGTAAAATATTAACTGTGTCTGTCCATGGTCAATCGAAAAGTGGCAAGAGCTCCTACCATGGCGCCACTGACCATACTTCTCGCTATCACTCCAAACAAAACGCTGGCTTAACAGCACGCCCTGTAGGTACAACGTTCACCACACTCCCTTATGGTCCAAGTAAACCAGAAAGCAACAATTCACCTGAATCGTCTTCTAGTTTGCCTCTACCTGTTGCCATTGGCTTTATCTGCGGTCCAGTAGTTGCCATTGTCCTGATTGGTTCCACCATTCTCACAGTCTGGTGGAAGAGAAAACACAAGAATCCTCCTTCAGGCCAAGACCCTAAAGTTGTTTCGGACGATAAAAATCGTCAAGTTAAGATACAGCTAGCTGCTTTAAAGCCAAATCATTTTTACGGAGATGTAGAAAGCCCAAAGAACCAACAGCAAGCATCTGAAGGTGCAGGTCCAGCCAAAAGTCTTGAAGGTCCAAATGTTGCTGTGACTGAACCCTTGAGCAATACAAACACTACTGTAACAGCTGTTGTAGAGACCGGTGGTCACGATCACCAGTATGTAGATATGGCCAGCAAGCGTGATCAGACAGCTGTTGTAGTCACCAGTGGTCACGATGACCAGTATGAAAATATGGGCAGCAAGCATGATAAGACAGGACAGAGCCAGTCTCAGTTCATACCTAAAGCACACCCACATGCCTCAACTACTGTAGTGACGACTGATAATGATCACCAGTATGAAAATATGGACACCCAACATAATCAGACCGTGCAGGGTCAGGCTATCACTGAATGCGACATATACACCACATCAGCTGTAGTGAAGAGAGATAATGATCACCAGTATGAATATTCGAACACCCACTATTATCAGACAAGGCAGGATCAGTCTCAGGCCATAACTGAATCTAACACAAACACCTCATCTGCTGTATTGACAAGCAGTAATGATCAGACAGAGCATGGCCATACTCAGGCTACCACTGATCAACTGTTCGAAAAGCCTAATCTTTTGTACTCATGTGCAAATGATCAGACAGGACAGGGACTATCTCAGGCTTATACTGATGAATTGTTGTATGGTAGAAGCCTGATATACAACACAGATACGGCTGCCTCAGAGCCTTATCCTGTGTACTGTACTAAGTAAATGTAATAATGATCTGACTCAGGCTACCACTGATCAATTGTTGGAAAAGCCTAATCCTTTGTACACATGTACAAATGATCAGACAGGACAGGGACTGTCTCAGACTTCTACTGATGAATTGTTGAATGGTAGAACCCTAATATATAATGCAGATATGGCTGCCTCAGAGCCTTATCCTGTGTACTGTACTAAGTAAATGTAAAAATGATTAGACTCAGGCTACCACTGATCAACTGATGGTTGATTTCTTATGTACACCACAAAGTGTACCCTCCTAGGTTCTAAACCTGTGTAGAAAATGCAGATTGTTTGACAGGGCAGGACTAGACCATCATTAGGTTTACCGCAAACTCCGCAGATGGTGTAATAGCCATTGGTCAAATCAGACTGGGCAAAGCCAGTCACATGCATCAACTGATGACTCGTTGGATGGTAGAAATCTAAAATGATATATACCCTAGATCCGTTAGTTTTACTTTTAAAGGAATGCAAAACGTATGCAGAAATGTCAATAAATCCTAATTGGCATATCCTGGAAACGATCATACCATAAAATTGGGTCATTTGGTTTTGCTACCAAAGCAGAAAAGTCCGAAATGTACATTTCAGTCTATAATCAGCCCCCCCCCCCTCTTGCAGTAGTGCATGAAAAAGCATTCCGTGGCGTTAAGTGGCTGTATGTTGTCGAGATTAGTCCATACCGGATTTCAGATCATTTTATTTTAAAAGCAGAGCACAGGAGCCCTAACAAAATACATTTTGGCCTGCAAAATAACCAAGACATTAAGATAAATCGTTTAAAAGTCGTAAATGACAAGTATGTCAATAAAGTCATGCCTTACTATGTCCAAGACAACCTAATGACAGCTATCAGGTCATTTTATTTTACAAGGACGATAATGGCTATGAACAGCTGAAAAACTTCGAAAATCATGACTTAAAAATACCAGAGCAGTTACATAACAGACTAATTCAGATTCAAAATATTTTAAAATTTTCATTCCTTATCAGAACATTGCAAGATTTTGAATGTGGTATGGTGTTTGAATATGATTACTTCATTGCACAATAGTTGTGTATAATACAATTTACAGCAGCTTCTAGGAAACGTAAGTATAATTGTGGCGTTGTGTGGCGCAAGTGGTAGAGCGCGCGGCTGTCAAACAATGGAACCCGGAATCTAATCCCAGGTTGTGCCCAGAGACATGTCCGAACTTGCGCCCCGATGTTGTGCCCTTGGGAAAGGCACTTAACACGACTTTCCTCACTTCACTCAGGTGTAAATGAGTACCTAGCTCAACTAGGGTTAGGGACGTCCCTCGGATAGGACGTTAAATGGAGGTCCCGTGTTTGAGGAGAGTCACACCTTGACTTGGCTTGAGCACGTAAAAGAAGCCACCACATCTTTCGAAAAAGAGCAGGGGCATGCCACGGTGTGAGTGGATCAAAATATTCCGGCCTAAATGGGGTAGGGAATCTACCGAGCAGCCTTCGTAACCCCCTTTTCTCGTAATGGGTCAGTGAAGGCATGCTTGTCTCAAGCATTGATATTTCTGACCTAGGGGGGAAGAGATGCTGCTACAGTAACAATTAGTTCAGTGCTTAAGATGAGAGACCCCCTACGGCCTTGCACTGGGTGAGTTCGTTGAAAAAAATTGTACAGGATACTATGTGAATGTACTATGTAAATGTATTTGTGCAGTGTATCTTTGGTGCACTCCTTGAATGGTGAAGTTCTGCTATTATTGTAGCAATCAGGATGTGTACATTATAGCAAGGGGTAACTTCTATTACTTAAAAACAATCTTGGGAGACAATGTATATATACTTGTGCAGTGCATCTTTGGGGAAATCTAAAAAATGCCAAGTTCTGCTGTTATTATAGCAATCGGGATGTGTATATTGTAGCAAGAGGCAACTTCTATGACTTAAAAACAATCCTGGGAGACAGTGCATATACACTTGTGCAGTTCATCTTTGGGGATATTTAAAAATGTCAAGTTCTGCTATCATTATAGCATTCAGGGTATGTACATTATACTTTTTTTATATAGTACCTGCTCTTTTCGTTACACATATGACCAGTTTATTTGTAGAACTATTTGCAGCCATGAGCTGATATGTAAACTCTGTACATTCGGCCGATGTTAACTTCAAACTAGATCATCAAGTCGTGAAATCAAAGGCTAATAGTATTATTGCCGGTGATTATGTTGATTCTAGATCCTCTAGCCTCGTAATATGGTATTGGTTTAATTCAGAAGTTATGTATTTGACCCACAATTTAACGCATCATCAAGGATCTTAGTAGAGTTGCATGACTTATCATACATGCAGTATGAACGGCTGCTTTCGTTATATATACAACAAGTTTATTTGCAGACATGAGCTGAATTGCGAGCTCTTTACATGTTATTTTCACCATGTCATGAAACCAAAGGCTAAGTATTGCCGGTTGATTCTGTTGATTTTAGCAGCTTTAGACTTATATCATGATATTGGTGAAGGAAAGATAGAGTAAAATCCTGTAAGAGAGTGTTAATGTGAGCGGAGTTGTAAGTTAAAGATTGTAAGTTGTATCAAAAAAATCATGTAGCTTTCCGATTCCATGGATGTAAAAAGTGACTTGTGTTAGCTTTAAGGTTTCATTTGTTGTACACGTGCTTTTTAAAGTAACGTATTGTGTGATAGGAACGTTAAGTTTCACTTTGAACTGGAGGACATGAATATACTGTAAACAGACGTACGTTTGGAAGACGAGCAGCTTAAAAACTTGTATTTTGCAAACCAAATTCCAATTTGCGGCCAATTTGAAATCAACCCAGTCACTCAAAAGAAATCAGAACAAAAACATTTCAGTCACAAAAAGATATTTACCTTTACCTTTGTGCCACTTTACACCTCATTTCATAAAAGATGACAAGCTATACTATGATGAAAATGACATTGATTTTGACTCTCCCTTATAGAATAACGATGCTACAAATATGGTTTGCTTGTGTGGTTTTAAAGAAAGATACATGATGATTGTAAGCGAATTTGGTAACAACTGTAGTGAAAAATGATACATTTTCACATTTCTACGTCTTGTAACAGATAAGCATTGCTTTCTGTCAATAAAAACAATCAACACGTATTGATAACTGACTTCACATTACTGTAATTACATAGTACATATTCTCTACTATATTACATACAGTTAACATTCAGAATTATGAGTGAAATCTTTGTCGGGTGAAAACAGTATGTGGAACCGAATAAGAGACCTGTGTTTCCCTTTTTTACACATTATTTTACACATTACCCTCTTTAAAAGAAGAGTATCTTTCTATTAAGTCTGATTTTCAAATATTTCTTAATAAAGGTCAGGTCGATGAAGATAATACCTTAATGTAGAATTACATGATAGAAAACAAAAAGAAGAATTTCAATTCCATAATTTGACCTGATTCTCCAAAAGAACTCATGGTCTCACCCTAGCAGGTGATTAGGGTATGCATGCTGGCGTGATTTTTACAGATATTACAGATACAATGAAATTTATAAAAAGTTAACATAATATAAGAGAAACAATGCATAACGTAAGCTGGGTACTAGTAACATATAATTCCTTGAATTATACCAATATATGGTTACATATATGACACATATATCGATATGATTCAGTTTGAAAAGAGAATTGTCTGCTGTGAAATGTCATTAGATCCCACTAACTTTTATTGAGATATCAATTGCCCCCCCCCCCGTTCTCTTAACTCTAACATGAACTTACACCGTAGTTGTTATTGGTTTGTCCCTTTTTCCAAGACAGCTATTTTCCTTGTCATAAAAGTCTACGGTCATTATGAGTTCTGTCACCCCCGCAGTTGTTACATTCTTGGAACGTCCCTTGGACGTCCAACGGACCTGTCAATCACGGCTTACAGCTGTCCGTCTCCATGACGTATCTCAGAACCACGTGATCGCCGTCCGACACCGCTACTTTGTCAACTCCTATGGTCCACAAGAATAGAAGACACGGGTGTCAAACAATGTAAAATGTTCAATGATACTGGAAATTTCACGGACTTTTGAAACGCATGCGCATGTCGCAGAAAGTCGCTTTAAACAATATCATATGTCCTATCCGTACCTCTTCTCTCATGACCTCAATGAAAAGCGACCTGCAGGCCGATTTGAGTTTCTCATGAATGAATAAAGGTTCAAGCAAACAAACAAACAAACAAACAAACAAACAAAGGTTCGCCACCTTCCATGATGGGATGGTAGGCAGGCCGCTCCACCGACCAGAACGTCCCCTTCTCTGAGCTCTCGGCCACCCCGCCCACAGAGTCGATCTTAAAGCCCCAGTCCGCGTTCGGAACTGCTCCAAACCTGCGACAGGAAAACACGAAATCGAAGATCTAATACCTCCGTGAAACATGAATGTCTTGATGCCACAGCTCTAGCCTACACAAGTGCTATAAAAGCTGACGCTCAACAGGGTGGATTCAAGGATACTCTCACCGAGCGCCTATTTTGGTTGGGAAGTGGTCGGGAGCAAAATGTCGTGGTATGGTCCTGAATGTGTGACAGGGGTTTAATGTGGAGTAATATAACACGTGGTATTTTTCAACTGCCTATTGTTGCTTTCTACGCTTGAGAACGAATGTGTCAGTACCCACCCACACCGCCAGTCTTTCTGTGCCGCCTCGACCATGACGTCATAGATCGTTGACCCCACTGGAAGTTCGAGCTTCAGCTCCACGGGGGGCCGGTGCCTGTCGACGTCATTGCGTAATTCATACGTCACGGCCATGGCGTAGGTGGTGTCGTCACTCTTGTTTTTATCTCGGATGACGTCAGGTTTCTTGACGGAGTAGGCTAGTTTAAAGAAATATCAGTTTGTGGATCCACATTCAAAGGTTTACTTAATTTTCACATCCTAGTACAGAACATTGAACAAATTTGCAAAATGCGAGTTGTTTTTGATACGCTCTTGTGACGTGTCACCCACCCTGTTATACTGTAAGTCTTAAAACTTTCGCGGTGGTTTTATTTTCGCGGTAACCTCTTCACCGCGAAAATGCGTTTCCAATATATTGCTACTGCACTAGACAATTATTTCAACCGCGAATCTGAAACACACTCAGTGAAAAGTTTTTTTCTCCTAAGACCACCGCACAACATCGCTTTCGATACGCTATAGTGACGCCTCACCTCATCGACCTTTGGCATGCGTAGAAAACATCCAGGAACATCTTAAAGGATCAAATCCAAGGCTTATTACATTTGTTAAAAATGAAATAAAACAAAACTAAATTTATATCCTATCGATTTGCCTTTTGATCGATAATGCATTCGCTGACTGCTCGCATAGATTTACCATTTTAAGTGCCTCTTATCACACGATTTTTTCAAAACAAAAATAAAAGAAGGTTTTTCTAACGCCTATAAACATTGCTAAGCACTAACCATACCTTCGCAGGATAGAAGACATGAAAGTAGAACCCACGTCAACATTGTCGCCGACATTCTGTCCATAGCCAGCTACATGTCAAACCACGTGAACCTGCCACCGCATAGCCTCGGTCTTCAGTCCTGGCGTGCAGCTGTTACCCCACGCTTTCACCCACGGAAAGATGCGAAACTTTAGGGCCCTGTCACACTTGTGCGCATATTCAAGTGAGCGTGAGTTGCGTATTAACATTCTTTTTTTGTTTAAGCAAGGTTTGCGGGGAAAATTTTGTTTTCTACTTTGACCCACCGTTGTGCAGCCTAGTGATCGAACCTAAGAAATCACTTACTCGGCTGCAAACTTAACCTAAACTAAAAACATGTTAATACGCAAACCATGCGGACTTGTCTATACGCACAAGTGTAACAGGGGCTTTAGCAAGGCTATTGTTAGAAAATCGAGCAGGGCCACAGAAAATCGATCGGAGCCACAGACAATTGAGCAGAGCCACAGCCCGCGAGGATCTAGGCAGCAACAGCTGATACGATCAGGATTGGTTGTGACATATTTGACCCGCAAACAAATGCAAACGTCTGGTATGCATTGACCCATGGCCAGCAAAATAGGTACAGGGATAATCGTGATGTCTGGTACAATGACGCGCAGGCGGAGGAAGTTTTGCCATGATCCTATTAACCTCAAAGACGTAATCAAAGGGATGATAATGATAATGAATGAATACTCAGGCGGTATTTTGAACATATTTGTGTTTGACCGCGTTCTTGAAAACAGCATTTACGTGGCCCCGCGGGACACCTTGCGGCTACCGGGTAATTTCTGGGCACGTCCGGGGCCCGCGGTGACTTTTACTCGGACTTAAATTCAACTAGGGGCCCTGTAAGAAATAGATGCAGTGTGCTAATCGTGCGAACACCTAGAGGTATCCCCCCCTCCGTAACCGGCAGTCTAACGGAACAAATGTGTGGTTTCGGGGCCCGGCCGGGGCAACATCCCCGACGGGTACCGGCGCAATTGGGACGTTAGTATTAATCTGCATATACACAACGGGGAGCAAAAAACAGAGCTGAAATATAAGAATAAGGATGAATACTCACTGCATACATTTTGGTACGCATGCGTATGTTTGTATATGAATATACAATATATACCTTTTTTTGCTGAGGTGACTCACTGAGTCACCTACGCAGTTAGTGGTGTTTGCGCAAAAGGGCATAATCTTCCATCCGCCGAAAGAACTGGCATTTCAGCGGCACTGCACCGAGGTCCAAAACATACATTTCCAGTACAAAAATGGTAAAAACGAACGAAATGAAATCATTTCGAAGACCGGCATACATCCGCAACATTATTTTACTCAAGTTTGTTAATTTAGTTAAATTTCGTATCGAAAAGCCACCCAGAGCCAGTGAAAGGCAACAGAAAGTTGTTTACAACTTATCTAATTGTGAATGTTTAGGAAAGCAGGGTTCACGCACTCAATATTACTTAAGCAGACTAATTCAAAATTGTTTACCGCACTCCACTTCGTCAGAACTTCACCCGGAACGTGCCCTACAAGAACAGCTTGTCCTCGTTCTTTACAACCTCGTGTCATGACATCGACCAACTGAAATCGAAGATACTCTGACTACATTTAAAGGTAAGTCTCAAATTTGCGTAGAGGATACTCGGCAGCTATAATAGGATTGGATACCAGGCTAACGAATTTCGGCTGAATTTGTTGATTGCCAAAAGGTTGCAAAATTTCAAACAGAGGAACGAGCGTATATTTCGCCTGACAATGAATCTACCCTACTACATATTGGCTCAGATAGTTGCAAACATCGGTCAAACCTCAAAAATCACCTTGTCATGGAGGCAAAGTAAAATGAAGCAGAGAGTTAACAACTTGATCAATCTGAATATTTAAAAAACAGGGTTCACACAATCAACATGACTTAAGCCAGACTAATTCGGAGTTGTTTGTGACACGCCACTTCGGCAGAACTACACCGTGGACGTGTCCTACAAGCACAGCTCGTCTTTGTGCTTCACAACCTCCTGACAAGACCAACTGAAGATACTCTGACTACATTTAAAGGTAAGTCTGAAATTTGCGCAGAGGATACTCGGCAGCTATACTAGGTTTGGATACCAGGCTAACGACTTTCGGTTGAATTTGTTGATTTCCAAAAGGTTGCAAAATTTCAAACAGAGGATCGAGCGTATTTTTCGCCTGACAATCTACCCTGCTAAATATTGGCTCAGGAACTTGCAAACATCGGCCGAACCTCAAAAATCACCTTGTCGTGTAGGTAAAGTAAAATGCAACAGAGAGTAAACAACTTGATCAATGTGAATATCTAAAAAGCAGGGTTCACACAATCGATATGACGTAAGCCAGACTAATCTAAAGTTGTTTGTCACAGTCTACTTCGGTAGAATTGCACCGTGGACGTGCCCTACAAGAACAGCTTGTCCTAGTTCTTTACAATCTCCTGTCAAGACATCGACCAATTGAAGATAATCTGACTACATTGAAAGGTAAGTCTGAATCAACTTATGAAATAACGTTAAAGACTCATCTTTGTCTGTGGACTTAAGAAATATAAATACACCTAGCACAACCACACCCTTCCATGGCATAAAGTCGGCGTCACACTGTCAACGACATTCGGCCCAATTTGTTGATTGCCAAAATGTCGCCAAATTTCAAACAGAGAATCGAGCGTATTTTTCGACAATCTGGTCCGTGCTACATGTTGGACGGGACTGAGGAGCTTACGAACAGCGGCCGAACAAAAAAAATCACCTTGTATCAAAGTAAAGTGCAGGTAGAGTGTAAACAACTTGCTAAATGTGAATATTAAAAGAAAGGCTTTACATATCATTCATGATAATCAATATGACTTAAGCCAGACAAATCCAGGGTTGTTTATCGCACGGCACAACGGCAGAACTACACCGAAGACGTAACGTCCTCGTTCTTCACAACCACCTGATAAGACATCGACCAACTGAAGATACTCTGACTACAGTTAAAGATAAGTTTAAAACAACGTCAAAGGTAAGACCCTTTTTTTCCCTTCTCTGCACACATCAGTACTATATGCCTCGTACAACCACAACCACGCCCCTCTATGGCGTAAAACCGGCGTCAAGATCACACTGCCAACGACCTTCGGCCAAATCTGCTGCCCTCCAAATGTTCGCCGAATTTTCAAAATCGTCTGAGATTTTACGCCAGGTCGATGAAGGTTAGACATCGAGATAAAATATAACATGGAACAAAATATATCAAGTATCCAAGTAACTAGATTTCTTTAGTTTTCTTCCTCCCAATAATCAAATTAAAAGATTGAACCGCCCTTGGTCTTCCGAAGCCGCGCCTATTTGCACCTGTCTGTGAAGGACATGCCTGGCGCAAAAAAAGCGCAAATCGGCGCCAATTTGCCTCCTGGGATTGCGAATTTTCTTTGCATTCGGCAACAATGCCAATGCGCGCCAAAAGGCGCAGATTAATATGTAAAAAGTAATCTGTTACTTTCAAGGTTTGTTTGTTTGACACTTTGACCATTCATGACAATGACAATGAATATTCATTACAAGCTAAAGTCGGTGCGGTAAACAGGACGCTTTTCATTGAAGCTTCGAAGAGGTAAGGGTCAGACAAAATATAACAGAGATAGAGACTGCATCATTCAAACTCTAATAAAGCTATAAACATATATCATAATAATTTGTACATGCATAGTATAAAAAGCACTATTTCAATCACTGCAAATATATTTTTAATGGAACTCTAATCAATGTAGTACTACATTGTTTTTAATCCAGTGGCAACACTGCAATTTCCTATATACTGCTCATCTCGGCTACACACGTAGCGTCGAACATCAGTATGACCGTACCTCAAGGGAAAAGTTTTCGAAAAATTGTTGCAATTTTTTTTTGTCGCAAACCGGCGGACTCAGTGAAAAGCAGGATTAGGATATGCATGCTGTAGTATATGCTTTTTCTGCGAAGACGAGTCAACTGCACATTAGCAGCTATAGACGTGTTCATGTAAAACCGCCTAACCTCATATCAACCAACAAATTATGTTGGTGTGGCCGAAACATACAAAGATTTAGATTTCTTTCAAAAGTTTCAGAATTTTAGCATTTACTTTGACGCGTGTGCTCTTTCAGTCAAAATGACTACAATATGGCAACTAAACATCCAATGCAATAACTGCCTGCACAACTTTTAATGGGGAAATTTCTAAAATTTCGTTCTATGTCCTGCTTCTTATACATAATTTTTGCTGGCAGGGCAACATGGGCAGAAAACTGCGACACATGATGATCATCCTTCTCATCATCCTGACGGATGCCAGAAGCTGGTTGCTGAAGAAGGAAACAGGCTGCAGGAGTAAGAAGTGGTGTAAAACCTCATCCTGCATCTGCAACGGGATGCGCCTCACCAGCGTCCCCCAGAACCTGCCAACATCAATCTCTAGTTTGGATTTGTCAAATAATATGATAACATCTTTAAGTAAGTCAGAACTCTTAAGGTATAAGAACCTAAACAAATTGGAACTGTTGAAAAATCAAATAACAAACATCCAGCTGGGTGCGTTTTCAAATCTACCGAAGCTAGCGAAGCTGTACATAGAATCCAATCAAATGACTAACATTCAGCCTGAGGTATTCTCAAACCTATCAAATCTCATGAGGTTGTCCCTACGCTGCAACAGAATAACTAGCATTCAGCCAGGTGCATTCTCAAATCTGCCAAAGCTTACGGATTTGTTCCTAAGAGACAACCAAATAATGCATATTCAGCCTGGTGTATTTACAATTTCAAATCTACCAAATCTCACACGCTTGGACCTACGCAGCAATACAATTGTATGCATTCAGACAGGTGCATTCTCAAATCTAACAAAGCTCACAAAGTTGTACCTTAATTACAACCAGATAACTGAAGTTCAGCCCGGTACAATATCAAATCTACCCAAGCTCAAATATCTGTATCTGATCTCGAACAACATAACTGAGATTCAACCAAGAGCATTCTCAAATTTACCGCAGCTCCAAAAGTTGTACCTAAGGTCAAATCAGATAGCTGTCCTTTCCCTGGCAGCATATAACATGCTGGCATCTATTCCTTTCGTGTATGTTCACGGAAACCCCTGGCAGTGTGACTGCAGGATGGCTCCCTTCAGGATGAAAATGAGTGGGTCTACTTCATTTGAAGAACAAATCGTATGTTCCCGGCCTGCCATGTTTTCTGGACAAAAGCTAAAAGACATCAACCCTAAAGACCTAAACTGTACAGTGGCAACAACTCCTACAATTGCAGCACCAACCACACCGCCTGCCATTCCAAGTAAAATATCAACTGTGTCTGTAGATGGGCATTTGGAAAGTAGTAGCAACTTCTACTATGGCACCACTAACCACACTTCTCGCTATCACCGGTCCTTCAAACAAAATGCTGACTCAACAGCACGCCCCGTAGACACCACATTCACCACACTGTCTGTCAATCCAAGTAAAACATCAATTATGCCTGTTGATGGCCAGTTGGCAAATGGTTATAACTCCGACAACTGCACCACTAACCACGCTTCTCGCTATCACTGGCACTTCAAAGAAAATGCTGGCCCAACAACACGCCCTGTAGGCACCAAATTCACCACACCACGTTCCGATCCAAGTAAACCAGCTCCTGGTTTTCCCCTAACTGTTGTTATTGCCTCCGTCTCCTGTTCAGTGGCTGGCATTGTCCTGCTTGGTGCCATCATTCTCACAATCTGGTGCAAGAGGAGGACCAAGAATCCTCCTTCAGGCCAAAATCCCAAATTTGTGTTTGATGGTAAAATTCAAGCTGCATTGCAGCCAAATCTTCTCTCCAATGCTGTGGACACAACAAAGAACCAGCACCAAACATCTGATGGCGCAGATCCCTCAAAAGCTTTTGAAGATCCAAATGTCGATTTGAGCAACACAAATACCACTGTGACAGCAGTTGTAGTGACAGGTGATCACCAGTATGAAGATATCGACACCAAACATGATCAGACAGGGCAGGATCGATCTCAGGCAAGCACTAAATCAAACACAAACACCGCAGCTACCGTAGTGAACCGTGGTCATAATCAGATAGGACAGGGGCAGTCCCCGGTCATCCCTGAATCTAACACAATCATTACAACAGCTGTTGTGACCAGTGATTATAATCTCCAGTATGAAAATAATGACACCGAACATGATCAGAGAGGGCAGGGCCTCCAGTCTCCGGCTATAACTGAACATGATGAATTGGTGGGTACTAAAAATCTAATATACACCAGAGAGCCGATAGCTTTAGAGTCTAATCCTGTGTACAAATGTAAAAATGATCAGACAGGGAAGGGCAAGAATGAGTCTGCCACCAATGAATATTTGGATAGTAGACATTTTATATACACCTCTGAGTCAGTTGCTTTAGAGCCTAACGCTCTTTACAACGTAAAAATGATCAGACAAGACAGGGCCAGTCTCCGGCTACCACCGATGAATCGGTGAAAACAACACCAAAGAACCCAACACATGAAGGTGTAGGTCCAGGGCAACCTGATGAATACAGGGGCCTTGGATTACTGAATAGAAACATGCGTGTTTCTTCAAAAGATGAGCCAATCTCTCTTCCCCACCCTGCAAAGGTTCAGACATAGGATATTTGGAGTTTCTTTTAACACAACCAGGTAATCTCACCTGCTGACGTTTCGGTGTCTGTCAGACACCTTCTTCAGAGCTTCTGACTGGAGTACTGCTTCTCACCGCTTTAAGTAGCCGATGTATGTGGCGCTTTTGCGGTGAGAACGTAATCCCAAACGGAAGGTTCTGACAGCTGTTTCACAGCCTCACCTGGACGAAGAGGTGGATTTACCACAAAGTAACCTTAAACTGAAAGGTGCAGGTCTAAGGAGCGTTGGTAGAAAAAAGGCCCATGGAATAGCTGAAAAAAGCATAGCTACTAAAGATGATCATCCCCCATTTACCCAAATCAATAAAGGCGATGATGCTATGTTAACTGTTGCACAGCAAAACATGTTTGAATATGTAGATTCACCAAGAAAGAACCACCAAGCCAAACGAATTACTGAAAACAAGGCCCTTGGAGCTACCTATAAGAACAGTTCCACTAAAGATGAGCCCGCTCACTCCGTAAAGGTGCCGATGCCTTCTGAGAAGCCAGATTATGGCTATGAAGAGATTCACGACTACGAAAATCATAACCTGAAATAACATTGCATGTTGTTTTTACTGGCTGCCCAATTCAGAGTCATAAAATCTTAACATTTTTTTTTAAATTTCTCACTTGACTTGACTATCACACTAAAATGTGTTTAGACAGTAACAGCAATATTGAATCATTATAGATCAATTGTACATACTATCATAGTAGGAAAATAAAACATTTTTGACTCAAGTATACTATTTGACAATAAGAACTTAATTCACACCAATTGTACAAGCAACTTCTATTACTAAAGAACAATTCTTGGTACTCTATAAGAGACCAGGAGTATGTATATGTACTTTTGCCGTAAATTTTGATGAAATCCTTGAATCACTTTTTTTAACAATAGAAAAGTCTTCAGTAGTAACTGTTCTTTGCATTATATTTTGGTTCATGATCAGCACTTAGAACTGTAAGAGAAAGTAACAGAATTTTGTACTGGGTAGTGAATATATATATCTATGTGTCAAGCAAGATGCATTATAATTGTCAGTAAAGGTGATAACATGTGAATTTGTACATAGTAAGCCAGTTCATTCAGTGAAATGTTTGTAAAATACAAAATGCTCTACTTTTTAAATTTGCATTGTTTGTGTCAGGAAAGATTCATGACAATTATCAGTGAAGGTCATAACATGTAAATCTGTAAATAGTAGGCCACTCTTCATTCAGTGAAATGCTTGCAAAATACTACATGTAGATGCTTTACCTTATACATTGGTATGGTTTGTGTCAGGCAAGATCCATGATAATTATCAGTGAAGCTAGTAACATGTAAATCTGTACATAGTAAGCCATTGTTCATTCAGTGAAATGTTTGGAAAATATGAAGAGATCCTTTCTTTATGCATCAATATTAGCTACATTTACCACTTGCTGTCACTTATTGCAGTACTGTTATAGAGATTTTTTCTTGGCTGGGAGTTTTAATGTGTAAACATCGACTACAAGGCTTGCAAAAAGGATTGTGTGCTACGTTTTGTAAAAGATCTTCCACATAATCTACATCAGCTTTTGCTCTGGATACTTTTAGTTCAACAATCCATAATGCTTCAACATTTAGCAAAAATAATGACTCTGCGGACTTGAAGAACAGGGTAAACCTTTTCCTAACACAAGAGAATGGATTCACCAAAACTTTTGACCAACTTGGAGGCCACTTTTGTGTGCGCCGGCCAAATACATTACAGCAGTTGCACTATCGGTCAATGAAAAAAGTTTTATGCATCAGCTCAATAGATGATGAGTGCTTTGAGGTCTCCTTTCTGTAACACAATAGCCGTAGTCATCTGATTTTGACCCACCAGTATTGCAAAAATGTTTATTCAAATGTGTATAACAAAATGTAGTAAAATAAAGGTTCTGTACTATGTAATACATGTGCAAGGCATCATCATTTCTTTAAAAAAAGGCAGGCCATTGCTTAACATTGTGCAATATCTATTGCCATTGACAGATTATCTTAGTTCTCTCGGCATCCATAGTTTACTCATGTTCCTGTGGAGGAAATCTTGTTGTCTTGCTGGAAACTCTACATTCTGCCAATCATTTGTTTGCTCAGTTGACCACAAAAGCACATCTCTTGTTGTTGCTTGATTTACCTCAATTTTTTGGCACTTTGATTCATATAGTTTCCTCATAAATCTATCTCATTTTTCCCTACCTAAAAAAGGTTAAGGTCCCATAACCTTTTTGAGGCCGTAGGGGCAGTTAGTTGTTGAATGTGTCTAGGGTACGGTATCGGAAGGTGGAGCCCATCTCTCTCCTTCTGCCGCCTTTTACCTCCCCAACTGAAGACAGGTACCCATTTTTACACCTGGGTGGAGTGAGGAATATCGTCTATAGTGCCTTTCCCAAGGGCAGAACATTCGTGGCGTCAGAGGATTAGACCACTGGGTTATGGGCCTAAACCCTGCTGTTACGGCACACGACCTCACTTCCTACTTACAGATTACTTAAATCCTTTCGGTGCCCTGATTCGTAGTTTCTTCATGTTCCTGTGAAAGAAATCGGGAAGCCTGGCAGTGAAGTGAAGACTCCTTCCATCCTTGAAGCCGGGCAGGATGATCTGTCTTGCGTGGAGGTGCATCGGGAGGTACCGAGCTTTGGGTTGTTCAATGCCCAGCCTCTCCAACATGCCTGTTGGCAGTCTCTGAAAAATAGGAGAGAAAACAACAAAGATTGAGGCACTTTTCCATGTCTATTGTAATAAAAAAGGGGTCCATTTTGTTGGGGTGCATCGGGAGGTAGAGATTTGGGCTGCTGTATGCCCAACCTCTCCAACATGCCCGTCGGCAGTTTCTGAAAAATAGAAGAGAAAATCAACAAAGATTTAGCCACTTTTGCGCCTATTGTAATAAAAACAGGTCTGTCTACCCCTTTGTCTCAACAGCGAACTTAAAACCACCACAAACATGCCATTTTTTCCCTACTGCGAAATTAAATCCCCACGAACTCAGATGCATTTATGGTGCTATCATCTTCAAACTCACCTGCGGAGCCAGTTTGTTGTGGTTGGAGTACTTGTGGTCGCCCAGGATGGGGCAGCCCAGTAGTTTACCAGTTATGCAAAACAAATGAGCAAATAAACAAACAAACCTGTGGAGCCACTTTGTTGTGGTTGGAGTACTTGTGGTCCCCCAGGATGGGGCAGTCCAGCAGTTTACCAGTTATGCAAAAAAAAAAAAAAACCCTCACCTGCGGAGCCAGTTTGCTGTGGTTGGAGTACTTGTGGTCCCCCAGGATGGGGCAGCCCAGCCCGTAGGACATGTGAGACCTGATCTGGTGCTTCACACCTGCACAGGGAGAAAATAACAGGTGTCACTTCCGAAAATAATTTCATCAGGTTGGTAGAATATAGGATATAGGAGATTCTTCTTACACAACCAGGTGATGAACCAAGACGAGGGGGGATACAAACTTAGCCATGTTTGGGACAGTGTTCTCACAGCAAAAGCACCACCTACATCGGCTACTTATAGTGGTGAGACGCAGTACTCCAGTCAGAAGCTCTGAAGAAGGTGTCTGATAGACATTGAAACGTTAGCAGGTGAGATCAATACCTGGTTGTGTACAAATAATCTCCTACACTGTATATCCGACATGTGTCACTGACCGATGAGTGATCAATTCTATCTAGTAACACCACCATGCTTGTTGATCATATTCCAAATAACGGAATAATGGATCCGGATAACGCAGGGGGCAATCAACAAATTGTCCTGATAACTCAAGCTAAAAATTTGGCTTGCCCCTTGCAAAACCAGTATCAATCATTACGGATCCCTTTGCATGCTGGAAATATGGAGAACTTTGTATAACCAAAGGGCGAGCCATCACAACACAATTGACAACTGAAAATGAAGAGTATAAAGCGTGAGTTTCATTCAGCAATTTTTTCCTCACCAAGTTGTCTTGACATGTATTGCTTTATTTTTACCTTAAAATGTCTGAGCTTCAAGGAAATAACTGAGTGAGGCCTTACACCAGCTGAGAGTAAAAAGCTTGTCAATGAGTTTTCCTTACCAGTCTCCGGCTGACACTCGACCAGTGCGCAGGAGCCACAGCTGTCCAGGACACGGAAGTTAGTCACAGCGACCTGAGCGTCGGTGCTCTTCCGTTTCTTCCTGACCAGCAGCTTTGTTTCCTCGCTGTACTCCGGGACACAGACCATCCTGTAGTGCGGTCTGCCCTGCGCCGTCACTTCTGTCTCTTTAATGGGGATGTCTAAAACACCTGGCGGGGGTAAGTACAGGACGTTATTTTTGCATCATCATCTTGATGAGGAAGATCTTCTTGAGTCTTTCTCTCCTAGATGTTATACTTATTAACCTTTTCCATGCTTCCTAGTCCCATAACTTAAGTCTCCTTGGTGGGGATATCTACAACACCTGGCGGGATTAAGTACAGAATGATACATCATCACTTTGACAAGCTAGTTGTTTGTATGTCAATGAAGGTTAGACATCAAGGTAAAAAGATACGCCAAATAGCAGTTACTTTGTAATTGTATGTTCTTATTTTTTTCTCTCCAAGATACTACACTCACAATAACCTTTTCCCTGTAGCTTAACCTCATAACCAATACACTTCAGTCTTCTGCATAGGGATGGACAGGGTCAAGATAAAGACATTACAATTACATCTTGACCAGCTACTAGAAGTTTGGATGCTCTTGACTCCTCCAAGAAACTGCTTTTCAAAAAGTTAATGTATAACTACATTGTGTATAATGCTAGAAACATGCCTGAATCTTGATCAGAAGAAAGCAGTGATAGGGACTTACCTTCCTCATGTGATGGCACTCCCATAGTCAGCACCCTGGAAGCAACAAATAAACCATTTTTTTTGTCTGACCACTTAAACATACAGTATAATGTTACGACAGCTTATCTACTAGTATCTCTCTTATCTGATGTGATTCTCTTATCCTATTCTCAGTCACTGATGACTTACATTGTGGTACATGCTATCTGAAATGTCTGACTCTAATTAGAGGATTTATCCAGTTCTGTTGCTTACTTCATCTTGTATCATGTCATGTTCTACCTGGATATGTAAACTTCACCAACATATCTATAATGTTGGGAAACTAGATGCAATGCACATCACAGTTTTGATCAAACATACAGAAGAAACAAAGTTTAACAACAAATTGTGTTTTCCTTTTCTTTTGTTGCACTCCAAGTACTCCGCCGCGTGCCTGCGAAGCTGGTGTGTTACGCCGAAGGGCAGTTATACCGGCTATACAGATACAGATACAGAAGTATTCAATATATATACAAACAATAGACAAAAATCTGACGACACCGATGTTGTGCCCTTGGGAAAGGCACTTTACATGACTTTCCTCACCCCATCCAGGTGTAAAAAGGGGTTTATCATGTGCGGGTCACTACACCAGCAATAGCTGCCTGTGTTCCACATGTAATTGTTTTGTTGCAATTCTAATAAAATAAAATCAAAAACCTACCAGTATTTCTTGATGACTTTCCTGAGTCTGAAGAGACTGTGCAGTTGGCGGGCCATGTCATCTGTCTTAGCCAGCAGCATAACTCCGGTGGTCTCTTTGTCCAGTCTGTGGACCAGGTACAGTCTCTCTGTCTTCAGTGCCTTCTGCAGTATGGGGAGGGCGTCGGCTATACTGATACCCATTCCCGGACCACCTGGACAACAGAAAAGTTTGTTTGTTTATTTTTGTTTGGTCTCTTTGTCCAGTCTGTGCACCAGGTAAAGCCGGTCTGTCTTCAGTGTCTTCTGCAGTATGGGGAGGGAGTCAGCTATACTGATGCCCATTCCTGGACCACCTGGATAACAGAAAAGTTTGCTTTTGTTTGGTTGGTTTCTTTGTCTAAGAGTCTGTGCACCAGGTACAGTCTCTCTGTCTTCAGTGCCTTCTGCAGTATGGGGAGGGCGTCAGCTATACTGATGCCCATTCCCGGACCACCTGGACAACAGAAAAGTTTGTTTGTTTGCTTGTTTTTGCTTGTTTGGTCTCTTTGTCCAACTTATGGACCAGGTATAGCTAGTCAGTCTTCATCAGTGACTGCTGCAGTATGGGAAGTGCGTCGGCTATACTGATGCCCGTTCCTGGACCACCTGGATAACAGAAAAGTTTGTTTGTTTGTTTGTTTGTTAAGTTGTTAAGTTGTGAGTCATTTAAATTAGACAGTAAAATTTAAGAATTTGTTTTCCAAGATTCCCTATCTTTATATTTCACACAGCATGTCTACTATATTTGACTAAGATTTGCAAGTAAATCTGTGTTACATTGATGAAGTGTAAGGTATAACTTAAATTAAGGATTAGCAATGTAACCATGGTGTGTGCTTTTTGTGTAATATTCAACTCTGCACAGTGCACACATCTGCAGAAATATGAGGTTTAGAGTTGATACTTCTTGCTATATTCTTTAGCAGACTCACCATGAACTGGAACTCCAGAAGGCTTCTCTATAGCCACGATGTCACCTTCATCATACAGGAGGGATTTCCTCAGGATGCTGGCCAGGGTGTGAGGAGACACATGGCTCAGGTCAGCAACCTGATGTTTCCATCTGTACAGAAACTTTTCTTTTGACAGGTCCAGCTCCTGTATGTCCTGTAAAAGAACGATACAAAAATTAAGACATCTTTAAGGTGAGGTTTAAGACCCTTAAAGAAGGGTATTCTTCAGGATGCTGGCAAGACATGGGCCAGGTGAGGTCTGTTACCTGGTGTTTCCATCTCTTTGGACAGGTCCAACTCCTGTATGTCCTAGCATAAAAGAGTGATAACAACAATCGGGGCTCGAAGTTCATTTTTTTGAATAGATGCACTGGTGCACCTAACCCCGAAAAAAAATAGGTGCACAGAAAGCATTTTGGGTGCAAAACATAGAATTTAGTAGAATAATGTCAGCAAAACATATAACAAAACACGTCTTGACAAGGTGTCATTCAAGCATGGTCTGGACAAGAACCGTAAATACAAGTAAGGGGGCTTAACCTTTGACCTTGCACCTTTGACCTTGCACTGTGAATCAGCTTATTCTAACAATGAGTTTATTCATTTATCTAATCATTCATAAATATTAAGGGTAGTCCCTTCAGTTACTAAGTAACTGATTTCCAAGGGACTCCTCACAAAATCAGAACAAATCAGTTACCTTCAAACCTCTGCCTGTAGCAATTTCTTCCGCCCACTGTTCCTCCCGAAGCCTCTTGACTATGTCTTTAGCAGTCTCTGGTTTTCCTTCCTTGTTCTTCTGGCTTTTCTTATATTCTCTCTCTTCTCTTCTCTGTTCTTTCTGCTCCCTAGCGAGTTGTTCTATCCGTGTTTCAAACATATGATGTTCGTCATCGCCTGGTTGAACCTTTTCGAACTCGCGGTGCTTCCACCATTTTTCGCGCGGTTCGTCGTACGAAACTTGGACGTTGTCAGCAGTAAATTTAGTCTTGTGTCCTCTTCTTTCGTGTTCGTCTAACGTTTCAAACTGCGGTTTCCGTCCCTTCTTCTTTCTAGGTTTATCGAATGTTTGAAGATCTCTCTCGACTGGATATGAAAGAGTATCATCGCTGGATGGTCTTGTGTCTACTTGAGAGCTGAATCTTTTCTGACGTCTTCCTCTATACGACTCAACTTCCCTGTCATTGGAAAAATGTCCTCCTGCATCTGAAAACATATCATACTCATGGTTGCCCCCCTCCCCCTCAAAACGTCCAACGACATTTTCGCCATTTTCAAGCGAGTCGCTAGTTCTTCCGCCTTTTCTTGGAATGGAACAAGCTCCTGAACCATGGATGTATCGTATGTTATAGTCCAGTTGTGATGATTTGGCGGAGAAATGCGTGAAAAGTGACTTTTGGTGTGAAAACATGCGCGACAACAGTCGCACGGGCGCCGCCATGTTGGTTTCCCAGATCTCGCAAATTCTCGAGTTTGGCTAAAAATTCCCATATTCAAAGACCCCCGTTACTTCTGTTGAGGTTGAAATTTAAGTGCAAAACTGAACTCACTGTTTTCATCAAATGTGTATTGAGTACAAATATCTCGAATATATCGGGAGAAAGTCACAGAAAATGGTAAAATATTGCCGGAAGATTTTGGTCACGTGATAACCTGTGACGAGACTTGGCGCGAAGTGAGGTTCCGGTGTGGAGGGAAAGTGCCGACGTCGTGAAGTTTCTCAGAAGAAATCATGGGAGTCTTGGAGAAAATCGCCGAGATTGAGTCCGAGGTGAGGTGGCAACAGTCTTAAGAACACATAGAATCGATTGTATGTTAGTAAAATCTCAAACATAATCAGAAAATTTTATATTTTTAAGAAATGTACGACGTGCATGTAAACGTGCGTTCGAAGATATTGCATCACAGATGAAATCGGGGGAGGGGGGGTGATAATAACTTATTAGCAGACCATATGTTTAGAATTGACATATATATGATAGTACCTTAAGTTTATGTACGTAAACCTACACAAAAATCTAGGTGTATCCATAGTCAACAATTATGTGCAAAGAACCTTGCATCTGAACATTATTCTATATGCTATCCTCAAACTCAAGAAAATTTTTTGATTATCATACAACAAAGGTTATTCTGACAAAGGTTTCAATAATTTGCTGTATAGTAGTGCACAAGAGTACCATTACGTATGTAATACACAAATATCTAGGTGAGCCGATGCACCCACAGTCAAAAAGGTGCATAGTTCCAGTTTGGGGTGCACAAAGTATTTCCTGCCCTCTTAATATCGTAGATATTGAAACTTACTGTAGACTAGCAACATAGTTTAATGTTCTTCGCTTGTACCACATGTATGCCTTATGTTTCACTTTATGTCTGTGCACCATCAACTTGCAAAAAAGCTGAAGGCCCCTGGCTTGTAAACAGTTAGAGTTACTGTCTTAACATTGTCTTGGTTTGCATAACAACGTCCAGGTGGGTTTTGTTTACGTCTCAGGGGCCTTCATATCACCTTTGACGCTACACATGTGTACTTAGATCTACGAAAATGCTTAGATTCTTTATTGATTCAGATACAGTATATGATACTTGTCAACTTGCAATTAGCCTATGGACATGAATTTGCGATAAACTTCTGATACATGCACCCAGTACTTCCAGCCCATATTAATGATCTCTCTGGTATCCCATGACGCAGATGGCTCGGACGCAGAAGAACAAGGCGACCAGCGCCCATTTGGGTCTGCTGAAGGCTCGTCTGGCGAAGCTTCGGCGGGAGCTCATCGAACCGAAGGGTGGCGGCGGCGGGAAAGCAGGAGAAGGTAAATACACTTTGAAGCACATGAACTAATAAAGTTTGGAAACTGTTAAAATGTTAAACTTGATCAATCATTTCTCTGTTGCTACTTTGTCACTTATAATATATGATATCATTATGTATAATTAGAAAGCTTAGTGATTGTCCTTTACAATGACGCAAAATTTGTCATGATCCAACATTCAAAGGTTGAACACCAGTAATGTTAAATGTATAACAGCTCAAAAACGTCACCTGTGCAGCACAGTATGTTAAACATTGTATGAGGAAAGTCACATTATAATTTATCCAAAACAAATGTACAAGTAATGAAATCGTTCACAGTTAATAATACAGACAACACTGATCATTGTAACATCATGACTACTTCATTGGATGCAATCTTGTCTCCATGCAGGTTTTGATGTTGCCAAGACAGGAGATGCTAGGATTGGGTTTGTTGGTGAGTTCCCTCTCTTTCTTGTCAAAGAAACAAATATATAAATCTTAAAGAATTTGAAAAGGTGAAGGTACCTAAACCTTTGTACATGTCTAGTAAAACCAGCCTGTGTGACACGATATGACCAGTAGCAGCCCAATGTAACTTTTATTCCTCACAGTACCATTAGTAATAGCAGCAACCCCTAGCAGTCATGTGTAGTACTGCAGCACTAACCTGCATGTTGAGAGGAATGCCTCCCTGTTAGCACCCTTTAATACAGGGCACTATATAAGATCCAAGCAGTCCAACATGATGATGATAACGACAAGATTCAAAATAATTAATGACGTACTCGAAACATTTTTTTTATGGACTTAAGGAGGGGAAATCTATCACAGGTGTATAGAAAAAAAGTACCTTGAGCTTTACAATATTCTAGAACTTAGAAGAGTCTGTGTGAATGTTTTATTTGTAGGTTTCCCATCCGTGGGGAAGTCCACCCTGCTGAGTAACCTGGCCGGCGTGTACTCCGAGGTCGCCGCGTACGAGTTCACCACCCTCACCACCGTCCCCGGGGTCATCAAGTACAAGGGCGCTAAAGTTCAGGTAAGGACACAACAGAGTTCAGGTAAGGACATGACAAAGTTCAGGTAAGGACACAACAGAGTTCAGGTAAGGACATGACAAAGTTCAGGTAAGGACACGACAAAGTTCAGGTGAGGATGAGACAAATCATTTCCACAGTTCTCAGTTATTTGAAGTGAGTTGTGAAATTGTTTTGTCAACTGGTTTTTAAGTTTTGAAAAGGGTACCACCAAAGTTCAGTTACAACAGAAGACACTGTTCTCTATTTGAAAGAAAAATTTAGCAAGAGCGCAAAAAGATGAAAACAGAGATTAATAGAGTTTGAGGATCTCTACCCTAAGATGCTCATGAAAATATTTAAAAAAAGATATTGAATAAAATGGATGATGTGCTATCACTGCTACATGTATAGATGGGTTATTTGATAACCATTTTTTCTTGTTGTTCCACAGTTGCTGGATCTTCCCGGTATCATAGAAGGAGCCAAGGATGGAAAAGGCAGAGGGAAACAAGTTATTGCAGGTTTGTTTACTTGTGTGCTTACTCAGTTACTGTCATCATCATGATGATATTTACTGTATTTTTAGCTGTACAAAGCATTTCTCATTCTTGTTATATATACAAAATGTATAACCAATGAGTGAATGAGCAATCAGCAGAGGGAAGCAAGTTATTGTAGGTTTGCATTTGTAACTGTAACTGTAACAGCTGTAAGTTGACACAGCTGTAGCAGTCCACAATGCCAACACAACTGTATAGCCTGGAGGAAATCTCTTTGGCTTCATTGCATATTTTAGATTCTAAAAACCAAAAATGATATATGATCTGCTGATGTGGCCTTAGCATGGGACATCTGACTGAAATGATAATTTGAAATGCCATTTTTTCTGTCGTCTGTAGTTGCCCGTACCTGCAGTCTTATATTCATCGTGTTGGACGTTCTGAAGCCGCTCGGTCACAAGAAACTCATCGAGCACGAACTGGAAGGGTTCGGAATCAGGTAAAGTCAGCTCTTTCTTTAATGTTTAAAGGGTAGGGATGCTTCTCGGTGTTAGTGATTCAAAATCTACAGTCCTATGGCCGCACATGGTGTGATTGTCGTATTGAGGATACCTGCGTGCTGAATGGCAGCCACTCCAGACCCTTGCGATCTAGCCCCGCCAATTGTTAGCTTCTCACAATTCAGCCCCTGGCGGTGAAGGTATTATAATAGTAGTTGGCCTACCCAAAAATGATTTTAAAAAAAGATAAATTTCAATGGTGGTACAATATGCTTTAGATAGAGACCACATCTGTCTCCAGGACCCATCCCTCAATGCTGTCCAGACACTATGGGTTGGGTGCACTGATATGCCAACATCTAGCATATTTGCCACCAAAAACCTTAAAAAAAAGAAGAAAATGGAGGACAGAATAATGTGGCATGAAATCTTCACTAACCTAATATAGGAATGATTTGTTTCTTCTTCTGAATGATTTAGATTTTCTTTCTTGGACAGGTTGAACAAAGAACCTCCAAACATTCACTTCCGCAGAAAGGACAAGGGAGGCATCAACTTCCAGCCGGCGGTAAGGCACTTTGCTCACTTTTTTTTGTTCCCTGGATGGTCTTTTATCTTAAAGTTATATAAATGAAACTTGTAGATACATGTAACTTCACAAGAAATCATGGAGAAAACCATTTTCCTATTGAGTTTTGATACATACATTGGTGACTTGAAAATCCACAATCACTGGAGAATTACAGGTGAGTGACACCCTAAAAGGTAAAATGTGTTATCTAGTGTTCACACACACACTCTCTCACACACACACACACACACACACACACACACACACACTATAAAAAGTAATATAACTAGTCCCTAAACAACCTGAAAATCATGTCCCCCGTCTGACTCCACAGGTTGTGCAGTCTGAGCTTGATTCTGACCTGGTGAAACAGATCCTGGCGGAGTACAAGATCCACAATCAAGACAAACACACACACACACAAACATACTCATACACACAGAGACACACACACACACACACACTGTGAAGAGTAATATTAGTCCCTAAGCAACCTGAAAATCATGTCCCCCTCTGACCTCACAGGTTGTGCAGTCGGAGCTTGATTCTGACCTGGTGAAACAGATCCTGGCGGAGTACAAGATCCACAACGCGGACATCCTGGTCAGGTACGACGCCAGCGCCGACGACTTGATCGACGTCATCGAGGGGAACAGGTTCGTTTGTTTGTTCTATAAAGATGTCCAAGTGAAGCTTTTGGCTTGTTTTTTTGCTTATTATCAGCGCTTTGAATTTACATATGTCCTACAAACAAAGGCCTTTGTTTTGTCAATGAAGGTTAGACATCCAGGTACAGTAATAAGATTTGCCAATTTTATCCAGTTGCTTGAGTAACTGTCTTTTTAAGTTTTTTGATTGCTTATTACTAGTATCAATATCCTGAATGTAGATATGTGCTACAAACAACTGTTTATTTGGCCCTCCATTTTTTTATTATCTGAGTATAAAGCATTAAAGGTAAAGGTAGTCCCATAAGATTTTTGGAGGCCCTAGGGGCAGTGGGTTGTTATCCAACTGTGTGTAGGGGATGGTATTGGATGGCAAAGAACATGGACTGAAAATATGAAATACAAACTTAACACTTTTTGTAATTTTTTTGTGTCATCTCTTAAGGTATTGTACGATATAGTGTCTCCTATATATATATAGCTATAATTGTAACTGTTATAATTATTTGAAGTGACCTTTTTCCTTTACCTCAGAGTTTACATCCCCTGCATTTTCCTGCTCAACAAAATTGACCAGATCTCCATTGAGGTAAGTATTGTGGACTCATAGATAAAGCTTCTTAACTGTGCATAACTTAAGGAACTACTGATGCTGCAGTAGAAGATCTCTTTACATTTTATGCTTTTGATTGTGGCGGTCTTGTGATACCTACAGAATCATGAGAGTTGATGTCAAATCCTGCAGAAACAGATACAGACATCTGTCTTTCTCCCTCTCCCCCCCCTCTCTCTCTCTCTCTCTTTCTCTCTTTCTCTATCTCTCTTACGTATGTATATGCATATTGACATGGTACATATAAGACACTGTATAGATAGATGCCTAAACATTTGAAATTCCAACAATAATTCTAAAAGCATTATTATCCCACACTACATGGTCTATTGTAAGGTAGATAAGTCTAAAAAAATTGTTGTTGTTATGTACCAGAGTACCATGTCCAATTGTCGTGCAAAAAAGTTAGCATCTCTATACACCACTCCCCCTATAGGAGCTGGACATCATCTACAAAATCCCCCACTGTGTGCCGATCTCCGCCCACCACAAGTGGAACTTTGACGACTTACTGGAGAAAATGTGGGAATACCTTGACCTGGTCAGAATGTAAGCGTTGTGACTTTTTTTAAATCTTATAGATTTTGCCCCATTAGTTATAATGTTTTCTTGGACATCATATTTTTATAGTTCATAGAGATAGAGAAGAAAATTAGTTTGGCCTTATTCAAATTAGAGGTTTAGCAAAGTAGTTTGCGAATCAAGAATGTCACTTCTGATAGTTTTGGATTCATTTATTTACACATCCTTTATCCAGGGTGGCTCCCTGGGTGACCTAGCTCCGCTTTTCAAGAGGCTTTGGAAATGCATGTACAAAAACAAGAAGACCTACCCACATACCAAATGTCAAGACAATCCATCCTGGCATTTTAGTTATTGTGTTGACACACACACACACAGACACACACACACACACATGAATGCTGACTAAAATGTAACCTTCTCAGCAAAGGTAAAGATGTGTGTGAGCAAAAGTATAGGAAATGCTGAAGAATACCAGTATGTCTGTCCCAACAAGCAAATTTCTGTGATGGATTCTGGAGGCAGCCCTCCTTAACTGTTTGCTTTGATTTGCAGTTACACGAAGCCGAAGGGCCAGCTGCCGGACTATGAGGCTCCGGTGGTGCTGGACCACAGACACTCCGCCATCGAAGACTTCTGCAACAAACTCCACAAAAGCCTCATCAAAGAGTTCAAATAGTAAGTCTCTCTTCTTGAATAGTTTCATCAGATTAGTAAGTGACTGAATGACAAAACTCTTTGTACTCAACCAAGTGGTGTTTAATTGAAGACTCCTTCAACAAACTCCACAAAAGCCTCATCAAGGAGTTCAAATAGTAAGTCTCTCTCTGTGAATAATTCCATCAGGTTGGTAAGTCACTGAATGGCAAAACTCTTTGTACTCAACCAAGTGTTTTATTGATGATGACTCCTTCAACAAACTCCAGAAAAGTCTCATCAAAGAGTTTAAATAGTAAGTCTCTCTCCCTGAAATGAAATAAATGAATAGTTTCATCAGATTGGCAAATCACTGAATGACATTTAAACTGTTTTACACAACCAAGTGTTTTGTTGGAGACTTCTGCAACAAACTCCACAAAAGTCTCAAGTTCAAATAGTAAGTCTCTCTGCACTCTTCAAACTTAAAAAATCTAACCAGTTTGAAAACTTGTGTTTTTGCGTGTTACTGGATTAATGTTTCAAAAGACGTAATGAAAAGGTCATGAAATTTAAGCCTCATACTTTAATTATCTACAAGATAAGCAGTAAAATCAGTGGAACAATCGTGCTTTTCTCCATACTTAGGTGTATTAATCTGGGGCACAACTTGAACATTTTTTATCTAAATTTCTGTCCCTGTTCCACAGTACCCTCTGTAAAACATCAACCCAGAAAGATTTAGAAATACATCCATGGATTTGAAAATCAAGCCTCATATTTTAATGTGGTACTGGATGCACAGTAACATTTTACCTGTCAGTTGAAAGAGCATGCCAAAATCTTTAATGTTATGTTATGTAATTATATCTGGCAATTTTGGTATTGACACTAAGTAACTTGTCCCTGTTCCCCAGTGCCCTTGTGTGGGGTTCCTCCGTGAAACATCAACCCCAGAAGGTCGGGAAGGAGCATGTTCTACACGACGAGGATGTCGTCCAGATTGTCAAAAGGTAAACTTAAGCTTCTTTCCTTCATCCACTAGACACTTAAGATTTTAATCTTCTCCTTGCTGCCTAACGCCATAGCCAAAACACATTTGGTACCAAATAGCTACCTTAGCATGCCATAGGTTGCACATATTCCATTCTTAGTTGTATATTCACTCCCTGAAACTTTGGGTACCAAGGTACAGACTGTCCCCATAGACTCTGTTTTCAACCTGATGTTGCAGTTCCACATTTTGTATATCCTAGAATCAACAAATCAAACAACTGCACAACTGTTATTTGGTGCTGTGTATGGAGTCAAACCTGTACAGGTGATCACCTCTATATAATCACCACCTTGAGAATGTAACCACTTTTTTGTGGTCCCTTAGATAAATTTTTCCATTGACACATTAAGAATCCTGTCTATACTGACCACCAATCCACATAGGCTCTATCGGTCCTCTAAGTGGTCTTCTTGGGCAGTTTTGTTATTTGCACACATGAAGTGTATAGCATCATGAATTGTGGTACAGAAAAGACAGCTTATGGTGTTAGTCTTGCTTTTACTGAAACTGAATGTTGATGACTAATATAGAAATTGTTGTTTTTCAGAGTGTGAAGTGCCAGATGCATCCTGATTGTTACAACAAGAAAGAAGGAAAATGTTCCATGCTACCTGACAACATGTGCCGAAAATGCTTCATTCTTTTTAAAACCAGCTGCAAGTTGATTAAGATGTTATAGCTGCCCTATGTTCCACTGGGAACTAGAGGGATGAGGCTAGGCTAGGCTAGGCTAGGCTAGGCTAGTTGATATCTATTCTGTAACTCTGTTTCAATGATACGAAATTTGATGATGATAAATAATGTTACTCTGCAAGTAGGGGTTGCAGTCAGGGTTAGTAGTGGCCATGATTTCTTTCTCTAGAGTGAGGGAAGTCCAAGAAATGGCAGTAACTACTAACCCTGACCAAAACCTCTGCATAGAGAGTAACTTTATGTGACACTTGAAATGTTGTCATTAAAAAGTTGTCAATTCAACTTGTAGCAGATTAGATGGCCAGTGCCCTCTGTACAAATGTATGATATTTCTGTTGAACTGTATGGATTCTGTTTTAGGCTTGTGAAGACGAAAAGCTGGTCAGTTAAAAGTATTCTCAAAGTAAAGTTGAATCTCCAAAAACAAAGTGTTTACCTCTTCAGCAACTTAACTTGCATGGAACAATGTATCACCTCTCAAAAAGTCTCATCCACAAATATAAGAAATAGATCTAAAGGGGAATTGATGGGGATAAAATACATTAGACTGGTAAAAGTCTGTACACAAGAAGGTTGACAGGCAAAAGCAATACAGAAAAACAAGAACAAAAGTTGTTCAAATTTTAGTTTATCTTGTCTGCATGTGCGGGATTGCATGAACGATGAAATGAACCTTGTGAATAAAACATGTTTGATATTATATACCTCATTGTGTTGCCTCATGTGTTGATTGAATTTGTGCTCTACAGTAAGTGTAAAAGAATGAACAAGTAAATGACTTTGTAACAAGGATATCTGTGATAAAAATGAATTGAAATGACTAGAAGGTGTGGCTATGTTGTAGCAAGGAGGATAGACCCTCTGTTCAAGTCCTTGCTCTGTTGGAGCCGGAGTACACTAAATTCCTTTATTTCTGCTGGGGTTTAGTTTTGTGGCAGAAAAGGAAAGAAGGTTTTTGCAGTATTTTTAGTCTGTAGTTGAAACAATTCTGTAGTACAGTAGCAAAAATTTGGAAATGCATAATGGCTGTGTCATGAATTCAGAGTTGAGAGGTCTGCTAAAATAGAGCCACGCCAAACATTTCAAGATATACAGGACCCAAGCTAAGGACTGCTCCATGGATGCCAGACTGTTTCTAGATCTTGAAACAACCTGGCACTCAGGCTATCTATATAGTATCATATCTATAGAGGACCCATATAGGATCATATAGAGGGGCTGCTGTGTGTAAGCAAGGAGGTTAGAGTAGAGTAGAGTCTTCGGTCAGGTAGGATGTGCATCCAGTTTAGACCGCTCCTTTTCACCTCTTCTTTAGCCAACTGTTTGCGTGGATGGCCCAGTGCCTGAAGTTCAACTTGACAGGATGGCTGAATGGCCCATGGTTTTCCATAAGGGGGTCAAACCTGGCTTTAAAAGCATTCACTGAAGGTGCATAGACAACCTCTTCTGGTAGTCCGTTCCACCAAGGGATAATCCTGTTAGATAAAACCTCCTTGATGTAAGTAATACAGGGGAGTGGAGTAGAAAACCTTACGATCTTCACCCCAAACATCTGCTTGGAGATGAATGCATCCAACACTAAAACTCCATGGCAGAAAAATTTGCCTGGTTACCAGATCACCGCACTCCTGTCGCTAATCCTTCGGCCGGGGAAGCAACTTGCCCCGCCGCCACAGATAGCACACGGGCCCCTAATTACCTCCTGCGCGTTATGGTTTCGGAAGCCCACGGTAATAGTGCCATCTGTGCACATCAGAGATCCCGGGTGTTTGTTGAGCTAATTCTTGTCACATTTCCTAAGCAGGACACAAAGGAGTCATGAACCCCCCTACGGGAAGTTAACGACTTAATTATCTTCACACTAATTAACTTTTAACCAATCAAATCGCCCCGCAGAAACCAGTAGTTGAATGGCGAAGAGAGGATTGTTCTGATTGGTGGAAACGCAGACCAGCCCAAGTCGATGGAGGGACTTTCCCCCAAAGGACCGAACGTCCCATACTGGAGGAGCAGAGTTTTCTGGGACATTCACACACGTTTTCAGCACATTCTCGTCTTTGCTGGTTTCTTAGACGGGTGTTAGACCTCGAAGAAGACGACTGGAAGATGTGTGAAGCTTAGACGACTGAAACGGTGAGCGTCGGGCCTGTTTGTTTTTGTCCAAGACTCCAAGTGCAGGCAGACTTCAGTTGAAGAGTTCACAAGAGGTGAAACGTCTGAGGTAGGATTCTTCAATCTCGCTAAGTTGTCAGGCATTTTCAAGAATAGGGTTAGTTTTGGGGGAAGCTAAGTAAATGTACTTTGTGTTTGTTGCATTTGTTGTAACGTTATGTGTTTGTAAGTGTCTGTGACACAGTGTGTGTTGTATTCTGCAGAGAAATTCTTAGATTATGACAAGGGTATCTGATGATGTTTAGTGTTCGAACCGAAAACGATTATTTTGATAGATTCATACTCAACAGCTTTTGCTATTTCCTAGCCTGGATGTCAGACCCCGATCTCTATATTACAGTATCTATCTCAGGATCAAGGGAGCTGCTATAGAATTTCCTCGGGGGCATGTTGGTCCTAGAGCCGAGGAGCTGGCCTGTGTAGGTCCTGGAAACAGTCTGGCATCCAGGCTCGACTTGTCAGAAAGTTGTCTTTAGCCTTTTCCCTAGTCGCAGACCGAAATCTTATGGATTCCCTCGTTTAAAACCCGTTATCTTCAAGCAAACCTGAAGTTTTGGCTTGGGGGCATCGTGGTAGGTTTTCCAAAACGTGGTTCACAAGGGGGGAAATTTGAGACGAGGAGAACACCCATTTTCCAGGAGTCCGTTCCACATTCCGATCTGGTGATATAGAGGTCAAGGGTCACCCTTGCTAGAGTAGAGTACTAGTAGACAGGAGAAAATTTCTTTGTCAAATTTGTTTGTCTGGCCGAAGAAACTCTACTCTACTCTACTCTACTCTAAATGCTGCTATATTTTTGTCAGGCATTGAATGTTCTTTTTGTAGCTGGTAGCCAAGAAAGTTCAAATCTTAAATATACTCTAAAACACAGACCCACAGACTATAAAAACAAAATCAGTTTTTAACATAAAAAAAACCCTGGATGTCACTCTGGCCAGATTTACGACAGGTATCCAATTCCCAAACACTAAGATGAGTCAGAACATGTGTTGTCATTCTCTTGGTCATTCTTCTCATCTCCTAGACACTGTTATTTGTCAGTTACTGTATATGCAGAAATTTTTGTGGTAGTTTTAATTGTTCGCTGTTGTTTTAATAGTACGGCGATATAAACACCTGAGGGTAGGGTGACATGGTGTGCTTGGCAAAAAATGCATTGGCAAGGCCGCATTGCTTGCACAAGTAGCACTGAGACACTCAAGGTCCCTACTGTGTGTGTGTGTGTGTGTGTGTGTGTGCGTGTGTGAGTGTATGTGTGTGTGTGTGTGTGTGTGTGTGTAACACGTGCAAAATTTCACTTCATTTTGTTTCCATTTTTGAAAATAAAATCATTTGATATTCACCTATTAGAATAATTAGTTAAAATTATTTATTTCGTTTCATTTTTCGAGGCCACATTGCACAAATAGCCCTGAGATTAAAGTTAAGGTTTCTTGTGTATTTGTATCATATTTCATTTCATTTTGTTTCCATATCCATCTTAGGAGCGACCTTGAGAAACCATGTCACAACAGCAGCAGGGGAGGGCACGAGGCCGGGCACGAGGCCGGGGGAGGGGGGCAACCAACGAGCCTCCACCGCGCAGACCAGGCACTCAGGCACCTAACCAAGGACCACCCGGGATGCAGGCGGGTCAACCAATGGCAGCACAGGGTGGTATTAGGCCACCAATGGCAGCTCAGGGTGGACCACCAATGGGAGTGCAGTACGCTGTAGGTCAACCAATGGGAGGTCAGGGTGATCAATCAATGGGAGCACAGTACGCTGTAGGTCAACCAATGGGAGGTCAGGGTGGTCCACCAATGGGAGCGCAGTACGCTGTTGGTCAACCAATACGAGCTCAGGGTGGCCCACCAATGGGAGCGCAGTACAGTGTAGGTCAACCAATGGCAGCTCAGGGTGGCCCACCAATGGGAGTTCAGGGTGGACCACCAATGGGAGCTCAGGGTGGACCACCAATGGGAGCGCAGTACGCAGTAGGTCCACCAATGGGAGCAGAGAGTGGAGTTGGACAGCCAATGGCTGCTCCTGTTGCTACTGGTAGAGCCCGTCAAAGGGGAGGGGCAACAGCAAGAGCACCCGGAGGTCAGTGAATTGCTAGAGTTAAGTTACCCTTGAGTCCAGAAATTTTCTATGGGGCCGCTAGCGACTTGCCTCCGGAAAGCAAGACTATCTGGCCGACGGAATTAAATAGCCGAGGGAGTTGTAACACCGTTGGCCAGATGGTGTTGCTCTACAGGGGAAGTTGCAAGCAGTCCCGCAGATCTCTGACTGTCGAGGATACTAAAGTCTAATTTCTTTGCTGAAATGTACTCAGATAATTGTTAATATCTACTTGTGTGACTTGTTTCAACCTGAAAAATAAACAATTTAAAACATGAAACTCTAAAACTATTGGTGACAGTCCACTATTCATTGTATTTGTTGAAAAAAGCTAGGGGAATTTTCCCTGAGTACAGTGCATGTATACTGTACATTGTGTCTGTCATGATGAATCAGTGTAAGAGTAAGCTCTTCAGTAAGCTATTACCTGGTTCGAGATACCTAGTCTTTCTGAGTTTCTTTCAGTTTTCCTTTTTTGTTTTTCAGCACCGCCGACTTCTCAACTGGAGGCCCTTACCCTGGGGGACCGACCCGGGAGTGCCCCAGGGGGTGGGGGTGCCAGGAGGAGGCGGGGTGGGGTTGTTGTCGAGGAGCCCCACACTAGACCTGGGAGCATGGTGAACAAGAAAGGTCAGGCAAAATTCTACGCTTTACGGTTTGTACTGCACATGTGCAAGGTCAAAGGTTAAGGCAGTTCTTGGATCATGCTTGATACCTTATCCAGACATGTTTGGTTTATGTCTCACGGAATGTTCTCACACTTTCTTTGTTTGAGGACAACAAATCCTTTCAACTTCTGATGGCTTGACTGTTGAAATGTGTGTTTTCTCGATTGGGTATGAAAAGAATAAAAAGTAAAAAGAATATAGCTTTGACCATTGGGTGATCCGACCTGCTGTCAGGCTGGTACCTCAGGTGACGTGGAATATGTGGCTGCTCCAGCTTTAAATTTCTTTCTGCCCAATTTTTGTTGTCAAGTTGCTGTCATTTTATTGCTATCAAAAATACAATTTCATTAATTTCATGTCATGAAGTTGAGATTTTTGGCCAGACTGTGTGAAATTTTTGTCGGTCCCCGGACAAGTACATTTCTGTCCTGGGACAGAGGGACGGGTCCTAGAGACAGCCATTTAAAGAATACACCTTGTACTATTCTCTGCATGTATCTAATGTAATATTTTGTTGTGGATTTACCCTTTTTTCTTTACTATAGGCACCACAGGGAACAAAATCAACATGATCACCAACTTCTTCAAGGTCAAGCCGAAGCCGCAGTGGGTGCTGTTTCAGTACCACGTCGAGTTCTCACCGGAGGTTGACCACCGCAAGGCACGCATAGCCATGGTGTACGGCCAGGAGGCTCTGTTGGGGGATACCAAGATCTTTGATGGGATGATCCTGTTTCTGCCCAAGAGACTGGAAAATGATGTAAGGGAGATACCCTTATGTACTGACGCCCCTATGTTTCCCTACTTGTCTGTCTCAACAGATACTTTTATTGCCATTCTGACCGATGATGATCTTTCACTACTTGTTCCACAACTGAGAGCTTTTCAGTGTACCACTGGGTTCTAATAATAATATAGGTCACATCATTATTATACTGTCCAAATACCAGTCTGAAACTTTTTGTCTACAACACCAGCTTCTTTCCTCCAACAGCAAAATTATGTAGCTCTGTCCCTGAAAAGTGTTTCCAGCTCCTACGTAACAACCCCTGCAAAACTAATATTCACTGCTGTCTCCTAGCATAGTAAGCTATATCTCCCATCTATTTAGTTCAGTGATCTCTTGGCCTTGCACTGAGCAAACTTGTAAAAAAAATGTCTGACTTTCCTTTTCTACCGACTCTAGCAAACGGTTGTGTACACCAAGCGGAAGACGGACGATGCAGACATCCGCATCACAATCACCCTGACCAATGAGGTTCCTCCGACCTCACCAATATGCCTCCAGATCTACAACATCCTCTTCCGCAAGTTCCTCAAGAACATCGGCATGCAGGAGATCAACCGTAACTACTACAACCCCGCACTGAAGGTGGCAGTGGAGCAACACAAGTAAGGAATTTTCTTGTTTGAGCAACGCTCATGAAGTAGTGGCTTAGGCATCCCCACTGGCCCTCTTCCCACAAAGCATCTCCAAGCAGCACAAGTAAGGAATAAACCTGTTCACAATTGCAGTCCTTAGGACGGGATGGGAAGCAATGGTCCACTGTTCATTGTACGAAAAGAGCACTATGGACCTGTAAGCTACTGTACATGGCATCTGTCTTCTCTGTCATGACCAGCGGAAGATAAGCTTTTCAGTGAGCTTAACTGGTGAGAGATCAGTTTCTTTCTTTTTTTCTTTCTTAATGTTGTTGTCCACCTCCCCCCATACTTGAGGTGTGACTGGGATTCGTGACTTCCATTCCGCAGTGCACGGACGTTTCTCTGCCCCACTTCAGCAGAACTTTCATGCTCAAGCTAATGTTGAATGTCTTTCTCTCCTAATCTCAGACTGGAGGTGTGGCCGGGTTAACATAACATATAACAGATAGATAACTTTATTGCGCAACAATTGTACAAGGTACAAAGTATGGCTGGTACATAACTATAGTTTTAACATGAATACATACCTGACATACAAACTACATATACAAATATATACACAAAACTTGACAGACTTTGCTATTTTTGTCCTTCTCCCAACCCCAGACTGGAGGTGTGGCCAGGGTTCGTGACCTCCATCTTGCAGTACGAGTCGAAGACCCTCCTGCTGGCGGATGTCTCACACAAGATCATGCGGACCGACACCGTGCTCGACCTCATGTATGACCTGTTCGCCCGGGACCAGCGCAACTTCTACGAGAAGGCCACCAAGATGCTCGTGGGAGAGATCGTCCTCACCAGGTGAGATATCAGACTTTTACTAGTACTTCTGTCAGAAGACTGTCATGAGTTGACCATGTTCAAAGGTTGTTACATGATCTGAGGTACAAAATCGCCCCAGGACTGTGGAATACAATGTTCTGCTATGCAGAAAGTACTGTTTCAAAGCCTTGGACTTGAGACATGCGTTTCCTGAGATTGTCACCTCTGTACACAAATATCCAATCTTATCCCGGAATAGTGGATAACAAAGTTCTTTGTAAACAGCCAATTAGCAAAGAGTTTATATCTTGCTAATGTTTTGGTGACCATCTGTCAGCTTCCTCACTGGGCAATGCTAACTGGTTCTACTCTACATTCTTCCCACTGAAGCAGCAACACCTAGCTGCAGTGGGTAGTACTGTACAACCAGTCAGTATTGCCCTCTGAAATAAAAGTTGACAGGTGATCAATAATGCACATGCACAGTTTAATTTGACAGGTGATCACCGAAACATTGGATAAATATGAACGCTTGGTTGTGTACAAAGAACTTTGGTATATCCAGTGACTTTTTTTTTTTTTTTAACATAATCTTTATTCATTTTTGAAAAAAAGACACAACAATACAATGTGGATATACAAAAAGCAACCTAAGCCAGGAAAGACAATTTGCATTTTCCCAACTAAATTAATTTTAACAGTGCATAACCAATGTGTCCCCACTTTAACAAGTGTTTCTCAATCTTCTGTAAGTTTTGGGCGATGATGTACTCAACTTTGTAATAATAGTGTACATAGGCTAAAAAGCCATCTATTGTAGGAATTTTTAAATGTCTACATTTAAAGATATACACCTTGGCAATTAGTAACAATGTGTTCAGAATGATAGGATAGCCTAATGAACCAAATGAAATAATTTTACTTGTAAATCTAAATTCCACGTTCATATGCTTTCTGATCCAGCTTTCTACATCCCCCCAAAATTTTACAAGATAAGAACATTGACAAAAGATGTGGACGGGAGTTTCCTCCTCAGTCTTACAATAAGAACAAAGTGTATTTTCTGCTAATTTCCATTTATAAAGCTTATTCTTAAGAGCAAGAAAATTATGCAACAACTTAAATTGAAAGGATCTTAAATAGGAGTCAATAGTTGTTTTATAGGTCAGACTGTAAACTACATCCCATTGTATCTGGTCATTAAACAATTCTATCCAATATTCCTGGGCTTTACAATGGAAGTCAACACATTTCCTTTCAACTAAGTAAAAACGGTACAATTCCTTGTTTATCTTAAGTCCTTTTACCCACTTGGAATATTTTGTAACAGGCATAATAGCTGTTTCACATAGAGAAATACCTTGAATACTTTGTTTCCATTTAAAGGGAATACTGGATAACAATTGTATGAATTTAAGCTCATCACAAATTCTTCCATATTTACCAATAAATGATCTGTATGTCATAAAGTATCCATCCATGTTCAATAAATCATTAACAAACAAAATTCCTCTTTGGCTAAAGGTTTCCCAGAAAAAAGGTAGTCCATCAATAAGTATATTGGAATTGAACCAGAGAAATTGTCTCAAGTATTCAGACATATTATCAGGAGGTTTTTTCTGGGCCTTCAGCCAGGCTAACATCACCTCTTCAAAGAAAGTACTTAAAAGTGAGTGTTTAGAAACAACATTGTGAAAGTGTGCTTCGGTAAGTTGTAAGAATGGAAAAATATCATAGTTAAAGTGTATACAATGATTTAACATCTTCCTACAAAACCAGCTTTTGTTCAAATACATTCTAGGAACCCATGCTGCCTTAAGTGCAGCATTAAAGGCTTCTAAATTGATCAGTTTTAATCCACCATATTCATACATATTATAAACTATATTCCTTTTGACACGTTCTGGCCCTCCTGACCAAAGAAACTTGAATACCTTTTTCTCATAAGTCTGAAAAAACTCAGCATCTGGAGAGGGCAGTGACATGAATAAATATGTAAACTGAGACACAACCAAAGTATTTATCAGTGTCACTTTGCCATACAGGGTAAGAGTCTTTCCTTTCCAAGGCTGGAGTATCCTATCTACTTTTTGTAGTTTTCTACTGAAATTATCAGAAATCAAAGTGTTCATATCTTGGGGAATGTGAATTCCCAAAAGGTCAGCTGGACCATCTGACCACTTAATAGGAAAAGTACATGGTAGTTGAAAACCAGTGTCCTTCAGTGGACCCATTCTTAAGATTATACATTAATGTCAAAATTTGGCACAAGCCCGGAAATATTTGAGAAGTTTTTTAACTCTAAACATAATGTTTCCAATGTTGTAAGAGCAGGTTTGAGGAAAAATTCTGTATCATCCGCAAATTGAGACAATTTGCATGGCTCTTTTCGGCACACCAATCCTTCAATATTTTCATTTGCTCGCACTCTAATGGACAACAATTCTACAGATAAAACAAACAAATAGGGCGATAATGGACAACCTTGTCTTAGCCCCCGGAGAAGCCTAAAGGGCTCTGATAAATATCCAGTGACTTACCAGCCTTATGAGACCTGGTTTACAACTGTCCCTGTACAGATATAACAACCAGACCTACCGGATCGATGACATCAGCTGGGATGAGCATCCCGCCGACCGGTTCCGGATGTCTGACGGGAAGGACATCAGTTTCATGGAGTACTACGAGCGGCAGTACAACCGCAAGATCGAGGACAAGGACCAGCCTCTGCTGCTGAGCAGGGCCAAGAAGAAGGTACTTTTTTTCTAATTTGTTTGGTAAAGATCAGCATCCTTTTCGTAACAGGGCTGTAAAAACTGGGTGCATGTTCACTTTTGTGCACCTAAAATCAGAGCTGTGCACCTGATTTTTAACAATGAGTGCACCTATACAATCATGTAGATATTTGTGTAGGATTACATACATGATGATGACATACATGAAGGTACTAATTGTACACCTGTGTTCAGGATTTGCTGACATATTTTTCTTTATGTATGCTGTGCTACTAAATTTCTGCACACCTAATTTTGTTGGTTTGGTGCACCAGTGCAACTGTTCCTAAAATTGAATTTAAATGATATCCTTTTGACAGTCTAGTTTTCTCACTGTTACACTTACAGACAAAGGAGGGTGAAGTCCAGATCTTGAAGCTGATTCCTGAGCTGTGTACTCTGACAGGTGGGCCTTCTTTGAAATCTTTTGTCATCTCAATTGAGGTGAAACAACTGCTGGCATGTTCAGCCAAGCACACTGAGTCAGACCTTCCCTTCTCTAAAATCGTGTTTGGATTCTATTACATACAGAGGTTTGACGCTAGGGGAGATAATTTCCGGATGAAAATTATACAGAAGTAATCTTCATATTTTTTTTATTATTTTTTTTTATTTTTTATTCATTTTCCATCCAACAACATAAACAACACAGTCAGTAGTTCAGTAACATAAATAAGTGTCATATACAAATTGACGTCAGTAATAACTTGTCATACAAAAACAGTGTCATATAAAACAAAAACTTTCTCCGTCCAGTAACAAGTGTCATATACAAAAGAAAACTTTATCCATTCAATAACATAATTTCAATCAAAACATAGATAATAGTGTCATTTGAAAAACTGAAACACAACTGAAAATAACTTATTGTAAACATAAACATAAAGTCCCCCATTTCCCCCTGTGCTTTTCCAGTTTTCCCCTTCTTGCTGCAATCAAATATTCTGCTTGTTGAAAAAAGTTAACATATTTGGTAAAGGAATTTAAACTTAAATGACCAGCCTTTCTCCTTTTGTATATATAGGTTTTGGCTAACAGGATTATAACATTATTATCTCGACCCCCCGAGATAAATTTCCAAATATGATATTAAATGCATTTAAGTTTAAAAGTTGACCTGTTTTCTCATAAAACCAAGATTTAATGTCATCCCAAAATTTTATTAACTGCGGGCAATCCCAGAAGACATGAATGTATGTTTCTTCCTCTAGATGACAGAAGGAGCATAAAGGGTTATCTACTAGTTTCCAAATATATAATAATCGATTAGTAGGCAAAAATTTATGGAGAAGTCTATATTGGAAATATCTAGTCACAGGGTCTATAGTACTATATATCAAAGACGTATACACTATTTTCCAGGGTATAGGGGAATCAAAGAGGTACAGCCATGCCATTTGTACATTGTGTGGACAATCAATTAGCTTTTCAGATAAGAGAAAAAACTCATACATATCTCTATTGATCTTAATTCTAGTCAACCATTTACTATTATGTTGTTCTTCATATTTTGTCCAGTTGTAGAGATTGTATTGTCTTTAAACATAAGTGCAAATTTTTTTTCCTTCTCACAGGTTTGACGGAGGAGGCTCGACAGAACTTCCACGTGATGAAGGACATCGCGGTCCACACCCGCATCACTCCCGACCGGAGGAGCGTCACGCTGCAGAGGTTCATCAACCAACTCAACAGGTGGAGAACAAACTTCTCTGTACACAACCAGAGAGTTAATACCTAGCCTGACCATCTGTCACCTTCCTTATTATAGGGCAATACTTACTGGTGAAACTCCACACTGCAGCTTAAGTCAGTACTGCCCTGTTGACCCACACCACTTATCAGAAACAAACAAACAAATACCCCAACTGACTACACAACCTCTGTCTTCACCTAGGCAAAGAGATAAATACAGCAAATAGATAAAAAGCGGACTTTTAATACTTCCCTGCCTCATTACTACAGCAATGCTGAAGTGCAGAAGGAGATGAGGGGTTGGCAGATCGAGTTCGACCAGAACCTGCTCCAACTGGAGGGACGCACGGTGCCGAAAGAGAAACTCTTCTGTCGTGATGGACAAGATGTATGTTGTTAAGATTCGTTCAAGATTCTTATTAGTCACAGAAATTAACGTGGTCAGCTCTACATTAATTTTGAAGTCGTCTGGCAAAGATGATCAAGGCATTGCTCGATCAAGAGGGGAGAAGAAGATGCAGATATTAAAAAAAGAGATAGTATAACATCAGAGAATGGACAGGGCTCAGTCAGACCCTTCAGGTAGCAAAAAAAAACAAACAGAAAAGGTTTTGAGGAAGGCGGTTGACTGAGTATCTGTGGTGCCCCAGTAGTCAAGAAAAAACTTTTTAATACCTTTTTTAACCCATTATTTAACCTTAAAAGTTTACATACTCTTTGGCCGTGGCCATTTTTCAAGATAAAATTTTTGAAAATGATCAAAGCTTAAGATAAACCGGATAGTGTGTGAGTTAAATATTTTTTTTGACATGTATTGACTGAGAACTATATCTGGTCCACTTTCCAGCTTGACTTTAAGCGTGAGAGTGCAGACTGGTCGCGAGAGCTACGGAGCCGTGCCCTGCTCAGCACCAAGCCGCTGAAGGAGTGGCTCCTCATCTTCCCCAAGAGGATCTCTCAGAACGCAAGTGACTTCCTGGGAGCCCTGCACAGGGTGGGACCCGCCATGGACATGCAGATACACAACCCCATCATGTAAGTGTAAAGGGTAGAAAAGGTAACGGTAGTCCCATTGCCTTTCTTGATGCCGTAGGGGCAGTGGGTTGTTATCCACTGTGTCTAGCGCACGGTATTGGAAGGTGGAATCCATCCCTCTGCTTCCACCACCGTCTACCTCCACAACCGAAGTCAGGTTTCCAATTTTTTTTACCTGGGTGGAGTGAGGAACATTGTATCAAGTGCCCTAAAGGGCACAACATCGATGACATGACAGGATTCGAACCCAGGACCTCTGAGTTTTGGGGCAAACATCCTGCCATGGACATGCAGATCCACAACCCCATCATGTAAGCACTAAAAACACCCCATTTCCTCTAGAGGCCTTGATAGCTGAGCAATCAAACATTTGACGGATCAGAATAGGTTTTTAAATGCTTTACATATTTTGTTGTCTTTTAAATCATGGTTTTCATCTTGCATCATATTCATACTGGAATTATAAGATCAAGGTTAACCAATTTTGATTGCTGTATGGTCACTCTGAGTGATTGCCGCCTAGTGGAGAAGGGACCATAAAAAAATGCAAAAGTGCGCAAGCAGACCACTTGGGACTGATAAGATTGATTGATTGATTGGTTGATTGATTGATTGATTGATTGATTGATTGATTGATGTATTCCAGGTGTGACATACCGGATGAACGCACAGAGAGCTACTTGCGCGCTATGAAACAGCTGATCAAGCCTAATGTCACCCAGATGGTACGTTCTGTAATTCAGTCATGCTCCAGTCATCATCACCAACATCTTCGTTTTTTTTAATTTTTAAATCTTCAATTCAGGAAAACAAAAAGAAAGGTACAGATAAACAAATCAATGTTTGTATTTCAAACAAAACAAATATGAGCATGATTCATGTTCAGTGATAAAGTGCTAGTATGTACCCAAACCCATCAGTTCTGTACTTGGGCTTGCTGCATACAGGACCCATCCCTCCGACCCAGGATGGAAATTTGCTTGTCGGGACGGAAAAAAATGTCACCCTGTCTGTCCCCAAAAATTGGAACTTCTCGACGTAAGATTGATGAAAATGCATTTTGTAGGCTTAAAATTACAGATTTGACAACGAAAATTAAAACATTGGATGGGACGGAAAAATATTTAAAGCTAGAGACAGCCCTGGCTGCATATTAGAAAACTGTTTGACTTGGGCCAACTCACACCAAGTGCTTTTACCTGGTGTGAATCGATAATTGATGTAAATTGCATTTTTGGCCTGCTAACTTAGTTGGCACAAAAGACAAGACAAGGGAGAAAAGTGCCTTTGAATTTTGCTTGTGGGTGTAGTTGGATTTTGACACTTTCTTTTAAGGTTGATGTTCTTTTCTTTTTCGTTCTCAGGTTGTTTGCATTACTAAGGGTGAGCGGAAAGACTGCTACGACGCCATTAAGAAGTTCTGCTGTGTGGAGCATCCCGTGCCGAGCCAGGTCAGTCTGTCTTTTGAATGAATTTACTTACTTAGACTTAGGGGCTCCCGTGTCGTCCGACACATGAGGCAGTTAGGTTGGCCCAGCAGGCTCGGTCAGCAGCCATCCTCCTTACATCCCTCCAGTTCAGGTTGGCTGCTCGGAGGTCCCTCTCTATCGTCTGTCTGTAATTCATCCTGGGGCGACCCCTGCGTCTCTTCCCCTGCGGGTTCCACTCCTGGACTTGGTTTGCCAGCTAGTCTGTCAAGCGCTAGCCTTGTACATATTGTAGCATGGCCTAGCCAGCTCAGACGCTGTTAACATCTTGTTGCAGACACTTGTTGCTGGTTGGTTCTGGCTCTTATCTCCCTGTTGGTAGTGAAATCATCCCATCTGATGCCCAAGATTTTCCGCATACATTTGTTGTCAAAGCCATTCAGTCTCTTTTCTTGACTTGATTTCCTTTTGAATGCTCAATCAAATATTCTAAAGCTGTCCCTCCTTGTTAATGTCTATAAGGATTCCTGTGATGTTCTACACTCCCAGTCTTTTAAAGTATTGCTACATGCTCGTGTTGTGGTTGTGATCTTAGATGTTATCAATGTCTAGTCAAAAACTTGTGTTATTTCAGGGTTTTATTGATGTATGATGCTATTTTAGAACAACTTTTGAAAACAATTGTCATGAATCCACAATTCATCAGCCAAAGATTTATATCTTTAGGAAAATCTCATAATTTCCAGGTCTCACCCAGGCATTGTCATGTTATTGTGTACACAGACAGATACACACACAGACAGACAGATACACAGACAGACACAAACACAGACACGTGTGCACACCAACACGCACACACAGAACACAGACACGCGGACACAGGCACAGACACCTGCACACACACACACACTCACACACACACACGCTCACACACACACACGCTCACGCTCACACACTCGCACACACACACACACACAAATGCTGACTCTAATGGCGAAGGTAAAAAAACCATTGAACATCATCAGGTTATCCGGAGCCGCACGTTGCAGAAGAAGCAGATGCTGATGTCGGTGGCCACCAAGATCGGGATGCAGCTCAACTGTAAAATGGGAGGGGAGCTCTGGGCAGTGGAGATCCCGGTAAGGACAAAAATTGACCTAGATTTTCCTGCATGAATAGCACATAACTTTTGTATAGTATTAGTATATGTACAAGCTACCCCTACTATGGACCTTTACTCTTGTCATTAAGAGCTGTGAACAGTGAAGATTCTGGTAGGATTACTATTAGAGCATAGGATGACAACATTTGATTTTCATTTGTTTCGTGTACCTGGTAAAACACCTGGTTATTGCTTGAGCCATCCTACATTGAATTCAAGTTAAAAACAAACTTTTCAATGGCACTACAACATCTGGGCAACTCAATAGCGATGTGTAAAACAATTGTTGACATTTGTATTTTGCATTGTCTTACTTTCCAGTTGACCAGTCTGATGGTAGTGGGCATCGATGTGTACCACGACTCTCTCACTAAGGGCCAGTCAGTGGGCGGGTTTGTTGCCTCCATGAACAGGCACCTGACACGCTTATTTTATTTTTATTATCATGATTATTGTTTGCAATGTGACATTTGTATTGTACATTTTCTGACTTTCCAGTTGACCAGTCTGATGGTGGTGGGCATCGATGTGTACCACGACTCCCTGACTAAGGGCCAGTCAGTCGGCGGGTTTGTCGCCTCCATGAACAGGCACCTGACGCGGTGGTACTCCCAGTGCACCTTCCACAAACACAGCGGACAGGAGCTCATCGACGGGCTCAAACACTGTCTAGTGGGTGAGTTCTTTCTTTCCATTTTCACGGACGATTTTGCATCATTCCTGAGCTGTAGCATATTGATTATACCTTTGTGAATACTAGACATCCAGGTCAGGAAAAGAGGAGTACAATTGAATGTCAGAGTCATTACCTTTTTGTTTATATAGAACTTAAGAATATTCTTGATGCCTTCCGTAAGTCCAAAGTAAACATTTCTCCTCATTGAAAAAAGCTGACGGACGGGCGCTTGAAACGTCTGAGTTTACAAATGTATTAATCCAGTAGTTACAGATTCAAATTTATTCCTCTCTCCAATAATGAGAGTAATAATGGTTCATTGAATATTATCACATAGGTAGATGGCGTCGACCAATCAGAAGCCTCCATTGCCCACAATAAGTGGTCTGTTATCATGCCATAACACACCACTTATTGACGTCATGTCAGAACACAACCGTTCCATTTTGTAGAGGGGGTATCTTTTTGATGAATCTTTTTCTTAACCTTGTTTAAAAAATCTTTATAACCGTTGCATTTTGTAGAGGGGGTATCTATTTGATGAATCTTTTTCTTAACCTTGTTTAAAAAAATCTTTATTGTCTTAGAATTCCTAAAAATTTCCTTAGAATACATGAAAAAGGGAAAACAAATTTAAAATTCCCAAAAATGTTCCGCGTGTTCCATTTGCTGTTGGCCAAAGAAACCACGTTCTGTCTAAGGTTCCGCGCGTTCCATTTCCTGCTGGCCAAAGAACCTGTGTTCTATTCAGGTTACCTGAGGTCATGTTGCAGGGAGATTCTTCAATGATAACATTTTCTGACTGACCTGAAACCGACCCTCCTATCCTGTGTGGTTGAAATAAATAAATCAGACAACAGTTGTACATATTCTTCATCATCTTCTGTTAAAAAAGGACATGTGAATTCTGAAATGCATTTCTTAATAGTATAAGGGATCTATGCGTCAAACAGAAATTGTCTACTCTTATATGCGTCAGTTTGGATAAGCTATATGATAATAACGTTAATGACCCGCCTCTTCCTCGGTGTACATGGTGTCATAACGCCTGGTCATGTGCTATAACCACCTCATAAAACCACCTCGTTCGCTTCGCTCACTCGGTGGTTTTATTCGGTGGTTATAGCACATGGCCAGGCGTTATGACACCATATACCCCTCAGGGCGGGTCATTAACCCTTAATTGAAAATTAACCTTTAACCTGCTAAGGTACTCTCATCTCCCAAATAAACATACCCCCCGGAATAAACATGCCCCCTGGACAAATCTTCAAAATCTAATAAACGTACCCCCCGGAATAAACATACCCCCTGGAAAATGACCAAATTGACACATAAACTGTGTCCATGCTAGTGATGCTACTAATCTGTCCTCGGGAAAGGAGATGATAAGCAGGTAGGTTCTTTTTATTCGTTTATGCCTGATTTACTTATTGAGATTTACCACATTTGTGGAAAGATTGAAATAACAGGTGACTATCACGTTTTCAAGATGTCAATCCTGACTAGACTACATGTTTGATACACTCACACTGGGAAGGACCCCTACTCTTTGAAACACTTTAATGTATAGTATGCTTTCAATTTTCAACAAGTGAAAATGTACATGATACATGCATTTTCTACTTGGAAATTGAAGCAAGTGATCAAGGAAAATTGTATAAAGTGACATCATCAAACACAAGTAGTCGCCAAACTTCTCAGTTCCCTTCACACCTACAGACTAACAGAGTCTACTCTTTTTTCAGATATGTATCAACATCTAGAACTTGAACAGAAAATTACAATATCCTGAATATATGCTCAGTGAAAATATTACTTATTTGTAAAAGCCAATATGCAGAAAAGGAGGAACTTGCCATTTATTGTGTCATGCATTGCATATAGAACAAAATCACATTATTACATATTGTTAAGGATATTATCGTATATTGTCCTTGGTTCATTGTTGTTGCAATCCAAATAATTTCAAATCCAAAAATTACCCTTGTATGTAGAAAAAAACTTTCATTTTGAATTTGAGAGACTAAATTGTCAACAAATTTGTTAATTAGATGCCTCAGGCCTGTACAATGTTGCAACATGGAGGTTTGGTGGCAACAAACCACAGGGTTCTCATGTTACACATCAAAGGGACTGTGAAAGGTTGAGCCAGACAGTAGCCATGGTAGCGGCACCAACACAGTAAGGGGCGGGGCTTACACCCAAAATTCTTGGAAAGCCTCGGCACTCTCTCTGTAGAGGAGTGATCTTTTTAAAAACATTTTTATGTGATAATAACGGTGACTAGATTGCAATCTAATTTTGTGTATAGACTTTTCTATGGAAACTTTGATTTGTTAAATTGTCATGCACATTTCTGACTGAGGCAATGGAGTTTTATTTATAGATAAAAAAAGTTGTTTCCCCTTCTTAGAGGTGAGCTCTTCCTTGCATGAGAAACATTCCCACGCACGGCTACCACTGCCGTGCGTCTTTACTGTGGCGATTTTCGAAGGACTAAATGTACATGTTTGTGGTAGGATTGAAATGTTCTAGTATATTTTTAAAGTGATTATACAGTTTCTAATGCTAAGACACAATTTTTACAAGGTGTTGTTTGTAGCTTTTCAAAGTTTTTGGGAAAGGCTGTATTTTAGCCTCCTTGATCTCACGTGAGTAATCTTACATGTGTACTTGAAACATTGTGTGCCGCTGGCATATAACGTTACATGTAATTTGTTTTTGGTTGTAACGTGCTTTGGTTTACAATCTAAACAGAGACTGTCAAAGTTGTTCATATGAAAAATTCATTTCAAAACTTCAGTGTACTGTCTTATTTTCTCCTAGTAACAACGTTACTTTGTAGCGAGATCGACCGATATGTTAGTACAGCCAGGGTTTCACAAATGCCGGGTCATTGTATCGGCGGGGAAATCCACGTCATTTGGTCGAAAAATAGCGATTTTGGAGCAAAGATATCGGGGAAATATGGAAAAAAAACTAAACTTTCGACATAAGGGGGATCTCTGGTAAGCAAAGCCCCGATGGATTTTCAAAAAAACAATAAACGTACCGTCCAAAATAAGAACGTACTGGGTGGATTTTGAGGCTGAAAAAAATAAACGTACCGGTACGTTTATTTGGGAGATGAGAGTAGCTGTTTGTACACAACAACCACAAGACCACATTACCACCTTCAAAGAAGACCCTTGTATTCCCTGTGGCACAAGCAATATATATAACACAACCCCATCTGAATCAAATTTTTTGGCTCTGTGGGACGGACTTCAATCCTAGGGTCAGCCCCAGCTCAGACTTGTTGTAAGGGATCGCATTTTTCATTTCGGATTATGACGTAAAGCAGGCGACCTCGTGTATGAGGGAGCTTCAGGCATAAGCACCTCTGCACCTAAAAGACTTCACACTTGTCACAAAGAGTAGGGGTGACCCGGTGTGCTTGGGTATAAAGGCGAGTCGTACCAAAGGTGTGCTGCCAATGTCAAAGTCAAACTAAAGTTGCACTACATATACTACTAGCTACTTGAAAAGGCATCATACTTTACTTCAATTGAGGATGGCTGCTTTACGGTTGACCTTTTTTACCTGTGATTTTCTCTCCCCCCTAGCATCCCTGAGGCATTACCAGGCGATAAACAAGGACTACCCCCAGCGAATCATCTTCTATCGGGACGGCGTCGGGGACGGACAGCTGGAGGCCGTGCTGGAACACGAGCTGCCACAGATCATCGACACCTTCAAGTCATGTGGATACGAGTAAGTTTTTGTATTTCTTTATCTTTTTTTAGATGACTTGTTTATTGAGATTTACCACATTTTGTGGCTAAAGGATTGACATTGCAGGTGACTATCACCCAGTTCTTTAAGATGTGAACACAGAGCTTAGACTAAGGTTTGATGACTTTGATCCACTCACACCAGGAAGGACTTCACACCTCTACTCTTTTCGATGAGTTCTTTGAAATTGCTCAAGGTGTGGCTTTCCTCAAACACAGGACCTCCAGCTTTATGTCCCATCCGAGAGGACGTCCCTAACTAAAGCCTCTCTCCTCAAGAGAGGAGATAGGTGTCAAGTACCAAAACATCCCCTAAGATTTTTATTGATTGATCATTTTTATTATTTATTGTCATCACCAAGTGCAAAATACATGAGCAGGTGAAAAATCACCCTGAATAGCAGTGTTTGCTTGCAATTTTTCAGAAATGAAAAATGACGCATATACACATCACGTACCAAACGATTAATATGAAAAGTACAATGTACCTTGGTTGTGTACCAAGAACTTTGCTATCCGCTCTTTTAGATACTTCCCTCATTTGTCTTTGTCCATCATGCTAACTTACTGCTGGTTATTGCTATGCAGGCCAAAGATCACTTTCGTCATCGTGAAGAAACGGATCAACACGCGATTCTTCGCTCGCGCCGGCCCGGGGCTGCAGAACCCACCGCCAGGAACCATCGTGGACGACGAGGTCACCAGGCCCGAATGGTTGGTAGCTGCTTGTTTGTTGTCCGTTTGTTGGTTGGCTCTGGTTTAGTCTTCTTGGAGACTTTCCCTGATACTAAATTTATAAACAAATATAGATACAATTACGCCAAAAATAATTACTCAAGCAACTGGATAAAGTTTTGAAACTTTATCCAGTTGCTTGAGTAATTATTTTTGGCGTATCTTACTACCTGGATGTCTAAATTTCATCAACGTATAGATACAATTAGTTAACAATTCAATACGTGACTCTACCTTATTCGACTTAAAGTTAGATAGAATTACAACTAGCTGACCTAGACCTAGATGTCACAGGGAGGTCTTTACTGACCACCTGCTCATATAGACCAGATTTTATAGGGCAGGCTTGACTGTATGTAAGGGACTGATAGCTTTGACCAAGTGCTCACAGTCATTGAGTTATTGATAATTGTGGCAGGTCTCCCATCAGTGTCCATGTATTCTTCCTAGTTTGATAGTCGATGAGTGAAACATACAGCCTAAGATTATGGACATTTGAAGTTTCCCAACCATTCTTTTATTTTTCCCTTCAGGTACGACTTCTTCCTGGTGTCCCAGTCCGTGCGCCAAGGCACGGTGACCCCCTGCCACTACAACGTGGTGTGGGACACCTCCGGCCTCAAGCCTGACCACATGCAGAGGCTCACCTACAAACTCTGCCATCTCTACTACAACTGGCCGGTAAGAGGGAGTCTTGTACTCCCACATTTTTTGTGTTGCATACCCTGGCTTCGAATACTAGTGGTTCTTTGACGCGCTCGAGGTGTGTCTCTCCTCAAACACAGGACTTTCACCTATCCATGGGGCATCCCTGACCAAAGCTTAGGTTCTCATTTGCACCTTGGGCCACACCAATTTAATTTCTTGGTTAACAGATTTTTATTTTCAAAAAAAGAAGTCATGAAAACTGATGGCTGGCCCAGCCTTCTGTTTTCATGATTTTTGTTTTCTAATTTTCTTTTTTTTTTTAAATAAAAATCCGTTAACCAAGAAATTGAATTGGTGTGGCCTTAGTGAGATGAAGAAATTAGTGTTAAGTGCCTTTTCCAAGGACACAATGTCAACTTGGTATATCAGTGGATTCCAACCCAGGACCTCTGGGACCTGGGCCAAGCACCCTGCCATCACACCAAGGAACACATATGCAGAAGATATGCCCCTGTCACACAGTCATTCATTCATCTATTTATGCATATTTTTATGTTGTTCCAGGGCACCATCCGAGTCCCCGCTCCATGCCAGTACGCCCACAAACTGGCCTTCCTCGTGGGACAGAGCATCCACACCGCGCCATCTGAGAACCTGGCGCAGACACTCTTTTTCTTGTAGGTCACAGATCAAGGGTCAGAGGAAGCAGTCATGAGCTGGCCATCTGACAACTAGACAAAAACAAATTTCTTCCTCAACATTTGATGGAACTGAAGAGAAGACATTTATTATGCTGAATTTGAAGTGCCAAAATAGATAGTAATGTAACTGTTTGAGAAGTTATAATGTTCCAGAGGTACATTGTTTTTTTAACAAAGCAAAAGGTTTTAACTCCGTCAAAAGCAAGTTTTATAAGAAGTGTGTTGCGTTCATGGTGTAACAGCGCGGTGCAAGCGCCACTTACTGACCATTCTAACTGGTCCAGACATTTTAGCATTAAGTGGTAAAATGCATAAATGTGTTTGTACGCTGGCCGGCCCCAGGAGCCGGAAGGCTAGTACTCGCCTTGTGCATTTCAGTAGTTCCCTCACCGGGAATCAAACCCGGGCCTTGGCGTTGAGAGCGCCAAATCTTAACCACTAGACCATATACAGTAGGGAGACACATTCAGGAGGTGTAAATGGGAATATGATCCAGCAGGGAAGCATAAGATACAGCTGACAAATCAATCCTTCAATAATAAAATGAACATCTTATAGACTTTTAAAAGCAGCATATTTTGTTGCATTCTCAGGATTACCACAGTTGATTTTAGAAATTAGATTCTCAATTTCTGGCTAACTTTTTGCTTCTAACATTCCTAACAAAAGTTATTCTAGATACTTCTTGGTATTATAATGGTTTATGGGGTTCTATTAAACCTAACTTGTTGAGCTTTAGCATTTAAATTAGAATAATTATGCTAACATGGTCTTTACTCACTGTTGCCCTGTTACTTGCAATTAGCCTCTGGGTAAGAACTAATCAATACTAATTATATGTTAATCTTTTTAAGAATACTATCAATGCAGAAATGTTCATGGGGATTTAATTTTGCAGTAGGGAGAAAATGGAGTGTTCACAATGGAAGCATTTCTGCATTTACAGTATAAGTTTGTATGAAACTTGTCAGCTTCTTTTAACACTTATATAAATTCTTATTTTACTTTCATAGAAATGACTTTTAGTCTAAAATACTTGAGTTCTGTTTTCTTAATATGATTAAACCCAGCATTTTTTTGCACATTTGATAATCATGTATTTTTTAAACAATATAATGTAGCGTCCTTGTTTGATTTATCATTTAAGATAAACTACATGCTCAGAATTGTCAACTATTAAAGTTAGCCTGTTATAACTAATAAAGCTTAACTGTTTTTATTGTTTGCCATACATTGTATCTGATGCAATAGTCGTGCAATAAAGTTTTATCTCATGGTTGAAAATTTTGTTGTTGACTTTTTTCTCTGTGAGTATGTGTGTGTGTGTGTTTGTAACGTTATGCGTCTGTAAATTTTAGTCTGTGCGTGTGTAACTGTCTGTATGTGTGTGCACGTGTGTGTTGTTTGGTTTTCACCAAGCATGAAATTATTCAAATCTGGGGAAATGTCGGAATCCAGAAGGGCCCAACTTTCCTGAAATCATCTAAAAGAATCCGAAAGCATTGTATCAAATACAACCATTCAGAGACCTGATAAAGTCTCTATGTTGCCAAAGCTATTTTGATAATTTTCTGCAAAGAAAGTTTCAGAAGTCAATTCAATGTCTCACTCAGAAAGAACATTACCAAAATATGAAATCATCAACAATGAATTTTATTGTTTGTTTGAACCAAGGAGGTTTGCTCAAAACGGCATGCAGGCTGCTTTTCATTGAGGGAAAAAGTACATGTAAGGGTCCGATGAAATATATAACAAATATACAGTTTACATAATTTAAAGCGGTAATAAATCTATACACATATCATCATGTGCACGTTTGTCAAATTTCATTTATGTATTTCCAGACCCATCGATATGATCAATACGTCAATCACAGCGGTTGTCAAACTTCTATCCAATCAAATCGCCTGTTTCGTTTTTTCCGAGAAATAAGCGGTCCGTTGATTGGTTCGCGTCATCAGACCAAATAAGGGACTCCCGCCTTGCTCAGAATCGCGTCTTCAGGAGAGCAGGGTTGGATGGGTCCATGACAGTTCAACCACTTTTGCTGAAAAAAGCAGCAAAAACAAGAGTGAAAGGTAAAGATTTCAGTTGTGATTGTTAGTTGAATGTGTTGTGTAGGTTGCGAGCTTACTAGGTGTCGATTTTCGAGCCGTCGTAGCGAGAAAGGAACGTTTTTGCTTGTTTTTGGTAGCTGGCCTCCTCCAAATTTTCCCCGATGACATTGACATGCAAAACCGATTATTTACGACCTAGTATCTGAGCAAAATGTCTTCTACAAGAGATGTCTTCTCGTGTTTGTTCTACTCAGACTTTCAGATGCTTGTTAAGTATAGCTGGAGCAAGTTTGAGGCCAAATTTGGTGTTTGAAAACGGAAAAACGCTAGAAAAACACAGAAGTCTAACTCTCAGGGGAGTTAGATGCCCGCCCACCCCTGAGCACGCGGTCCGCTGAAAATGATCGGTTTACAAACTAGAATCTCTCTTTTCTTTGACATTTTTGCACCGTTTTTATGTTATACAGTAAAGCTTAAAGGAGTCCGTTTTGTTGTCATCCTGCTTGAGTTGACTGTTAGACAGTATTTAACGAATCTTTACCAAACATGTGGTCGGGGTGTTTTCTGAAATCCAAGAAGCCAAGATGGCCACTTCACAAGGCGGTGTTGTTTTCAGGTCCGGCCTGGTGATCTATCTGGTTGCGTCTTTCTTTGTAGGTGACCGAAATTGCAATATTTCTGTATTTATCAAGCAAAATGTTATATCTGTGAAGGTTTCTTCGGCATGCCAGAAATGTTGTTTCCTGGGGAATTAGTTTGTTATTTTAGCTACATACTAAACTTCAACAACACCGATATTTGCGTGTTGAAACTTGCCCTTTTGGGGAGTTACTCAGAATAATCTTAAGATTTTTATTTGCATCTTGCTTTTCAAAACGAGCCTTTTCAACACGCGTTTACATAATTCTCCTAACATCTGGACTGAATTATTCCGAGCAAAGTGTTGGAATGCCATTGTGCCCTTTCTCATAATTACCATGTCAAAGTCCTTCCTGTGTTTTATGTTGTGTGAAATGGTCTAGAGATCTGAGAAATCTGTCTGTCAGAAATAGATAGGCTGCAAAATATTTGCATTTCTATTGCATTTGTCAGTGACCAAAAACCTTTGAACCATCGAGCTGAACATCTGCAGAACTGTAGTAATTTCCTACAACAACTCAACCTGAAGAGACTTTTCACAGATCCGGATAGCAAAGTTCTTTCTACACACCAATAACTACATGAATCTGCTGTAGTTTCGGTGACCGTCTGTCACCTTCTTTGGGCAATACTGAGAATCTCCAAGCAGATCTATCGATGGCAAAGACCGTATCCAACTGGCAAAGGGAGCTTTCATCTCAGTGGCGATGAAAACTCCCTTTGCCAGTTTGATACGGTCTTTGCCACCGATAGATCTGCTTGGAGATTACAATACTTCTGATTCTACTTGACACTGTAGCTAGGTGTTGCTGCTGCACTGTGAAGAAATTTAATGGTCGAGGAGTGTGATCTCAAACCTGACTGATCCACCCTCATCACAATTTCAAGTAGATTTTCAGGTTGTGCCAAAAGGAACTCTGTCATCAAGTTATCTACCAACCTGATGAAACTGTTCACTGATCCATTTGATTTTTATTCCAGCCTAGAGTGCTGATACTGTAAACAGTTGGCAGGTAAAACCAGGTACCAAAGATGTCGCAGCAGCCACCATCAGGACGCGCACGTGGCCGTGCTCGCGGTCGTGCCCGGGGAGCGATAGAGGAGCCCCCACGGCGCCCAGGAGCGGGGGTCGCCCCTCCGACAGCCCCGCCTCCCGTAGCCGCTGTCCCGCCGGTCGAAGCGCCGGCCCCCGTAGCGAGCGGCCGTGGTCGTCAGAGGGGAGGGGTGACGTCCAGACCACCGGGAGGTCAGTAAACCATTTGTTGTCAGCTTTTGTCTCCAGAATTCTCTCTCTCCCTCCTTCTGTGTGTGTGTGTGTGTGTGTGTGTGTGTGTGTGTGTGTGTGTGTGTGTATGCTCTCTCTCTCACTCACTCCCTCTCTCTCAAGTATTGTTGCCGACAGTTTTCTGACTTCATTACTAAAAAAAAATGATGCAAAATTTGTTTTGAGTACCCTTTTTGTACAAGAGATTGAAAAAGAAAAGAACCTTTTGTAATATGGTGATTCCTCCAAGGATTTTTTGGAAAGACTTTGTGCAAAGGCAAGATGTGGGGCAGAATGTAGTCACCTTCAAGGCTTCAAGTGTCTTGAAGGTTTTTGTAGACAGAACTGGGATGTTTGAGACAGTTTGGGGCCAGGAGTAATTCTAGATGTCCAATTTCACACCAGGACTTCCAGACTGAAAGTGATGTATGGTGTGAGGGCGGCAGGGATCAGTACTCAGTCAGAGACTTGTTTTGACTTCATGAAGAAGGGAAACAAGTGTTCCCAATGTCACTGTAGACAGATCTGGGAACTCTGACACTGGTTCAAGCACCAGTTTTAACTAGCTGTGTAACGGTCTCACCGTCTGTGGTGCTGAAAACACTGCAGGCTGGTAAGATTCCACTGTAGGAGTCTTGTACTTTCCCACTTTTCATCTATAGATACAAAGAAAGTCAACTTATGAAAGTCATCTAAGTGTACTACACTATGATTAAGTATCAAAAGAGAATTTATGCTATGCATCTATGTAGCCCAAAACAGCAGAAAACTTAGTCGCCGGGACTGACTTTTTGTCTGGTAAGGAAACGAAAACTCATTAGTGCAAGGCAAAGCAAAGAACTTGGCTGCTGGACACTAGGAATGGAATCTCCGCAAGACAGTGAAATATAACTGAAATGTATTCAGCATTTGGCAAAGTACTGCAACTGTTTCTCAGGCTGTACCCTACATGTTATTCAGAATAGAGACAAAGATGGCCTGACCTATTTTCATAAGCCCTTCCTTGCCATGTGAGGCCTGGGTTCAATTTCCAAAAGCCAGGCCAGTTGAAAATCCCCTCTCGAATGCACCACTTCCTGGAATTCCGGGATAACAACAATTATACCAACAATTTACTAATACAATAACATACATTCGTCCAATATTTATCTTGTTTGCGTTTATTGTGATCTATGCTTACTCCAAGTACAAGAAAACTATAATTCATGCAATGTTGTATTTCCCAGCTCCCCCCACCTCTCAGATGGAGGCCTTGTCCCTGGGTGAGAAGGGTGCAGGAGCCGCGCCGGCCTCACAGCCGTTCGGAGGGAGGCGCAGAAGGGGCGATGTTGTCATTGAGGAGCCACACACTCGCCCTGCACACATTCAGGACAAGAAAGGTGCGTATCTTAGGTAGAGCTGTGTTATGCCTGTGTACCTAAACAAATTTTAGGTACATGTACAGGGTTTAGGATCAGTTTTGGGCTTTTAGGTAGAACTATTTGTTCAGATGATCGGTGATTTTCAACAAGAACAAAAGCATGTTTGAACTGATAACAACATAATGCTTAATTGTGCTATAACCACCACCACTACTGAGATATGAGGTTTTGTATTTACGGAAGCAAAAATGAGATATGGCTCAGGCCTTGCAAAAGTGTTGTTCTATGCTGCAGGATAGTATAGATATGGCTTCAGTGTACTGCCACAGGATTTTCAAGGAAAGTCTATCCATCAAAGCTGCTCTCCCTTGGATGAATTTTCACTTACAGTGTGCTACAGGGTTATTAAGTCATGATGTCATTTTCCATCTCACCCCCCACAGGCTCCACGGGCCATCCTGTTCCCCTGGTAACCAACTTCTTCCGCGTGAGCTCCACCCCGTCCTGGGCGCTGTACCAGTACAACGTCAGCTTCGCGCCGGAGATCGACTACCGCGGCGTCCGCTTCTCCATGGTGAAGGAACACCTGGAGCTGATCGGCGAGACTTACGCCTTTGACGGCATGATCCTCTTCCTGCCTAAACGACTGGAGCAGAAGGTTAGTAGATTCATTAAGTACAGTAGGTAGCGTAAACAACGCTTGCAGTTAGATGTGGGAAGGTTAGGTGTGGTTCTCCATGGTAAAGGCCCAAACGCCTGGAGCAGAAGGTGGGTGGATTAACTATTTCTTGGTTACCAAGGCTCGAAATCAGGGCTATATTCGGAACCCCTCCCTCAGGATAGAAATTTGCTTGCTGGAGCAGAGAAACATTTCTGAACCTCATGACATGGAGTTGATGAAAACGTACTTTCATAAGCTTAAACTGACAGATTTAACAACAGAAAAAAAAATATTGGCCCCCAAACAAAGAAAATTTAAAGCTGGAGATATCCTTGCATGAAATACTTTTTTCTACTTTCCTGCATTGGTGCAAGTGACGTTAAAAGTTAGCTGCACCACACAAATTTTACCTGCACCACTCAGATTTTCATAATCATAGATCACACCAAAACTGCATAGAAACCATCGCATTTGTTTTTAACCAGCTGAACTCATTGCGAGACTTCTATTCCCAATTTGTTACCAAATTTAGATAGTGATGGTTGATGGATGGATTGGTTGGCATTTGTATCTCTCTGTAGGAGACCGTGCTGTTTTCCAAAAGGCGCAATGACGGCACTGACATCAAGATCACGATCACACTGACCTATAAGCTTCCCCAGACCTCGCCAACAATTGATTGATTGATGGATTGATTGATTGATTGGCATTTGTATCTCTCTGTAGGAGACCGTGCTGTTTTCCAAGCGGCGCAATGACGGCACCGACATCAAGATCACGATCACGCTGACCAACGAGCTTCCCCCGACCTCGCCGACGTGCATCCAGCTCTACAACATCCTGTTCCGCAAGGCGCTGCACGAGATCGGGATGCAGCAGATCGGCCGCAACAACTACAACCCGGAGATGGCGGCATACGTGCCACAGCACAAGTAAGGCTTCAGACATTTGCTAAGCCCCAGCCCTAATACTTGAAACCTATTCCTCAGCTTAAATCAACAATCACTGAAGAAATAGATGCATGTGTCCCTCAGCACAAGTAAGTCTTAAATTTGCGAAGGTTAGCCCCAGCTAAAACCCTTCAAAGCACTTTCATCATTGGATTCTCATGCTAAAGCCACATGTTTTTGTTATCCCAGGCTTGAGGTGTGGCCAGGGTTTGTGACCTCCATCCTGCAGTACCAGTCAAAAACTATCCTGATGGCAGACATCTCGCAATAATGGTCTTTCAATCATTGAACTGTCATGCTAAAGCTACATATTTTTGCTCTTCCACCCCCCTCCCCAGGCTTGAGGTGTGGCCAGGGTTCGTGACCTCCATCCTGCAGTACCAATCTAAAACTATCCTGATGGCAGACATCTCGCAATAATGGTCTTTCAATCATTGAACTGTCATGCTAAAGCTACATGTTTTTGCTCTTCCACCCCCCTCCCCAGGCTTGAGGTTTGGCCAGGGTTCATGACCTCCATCCTTTAGTACCTGTCAAAAACTATCCTGATGGCATACATCTCGCAATAATGGTCTTTCAATCATTGAACTGTCATGCTAAAGCTACATGTATTTGTTGTCCCAGGCTGGAGGTGTGGCCAGGGTTCGTGACCTCCATCCTGCAGTACGAGGCCAACGTGATGCTGATGGCCGACGTCTCCCACAAGATCCTCCGTACGGACACCGTGCTGGACTTCCTGTACGACCTGTACAACAAGACGCAGCACAACTTCCACGAGAACGCCACCAAGAAACTGGTCGGGGAAATAGTGCTCACAAGGTGGGTGTCTGACTTTTATTTTTATATATTGACAACATAAAGGGATGTCCCTGTAGCTCAACTTGTAGTAGCCTCGTGGTTGAGCTCCTGGTAGGTAAAATGGACCTGTACAACAAGACTCAGCACAACTTCCACGAGAACGCCACCAAGAAGCTGGTCGGAGAGATCGTGCTCACAAGGTGGGTGTCTTTTATTTTTATATATTGACAACATAAAGGGATGTCCCTGTAGCTCAACTGGTAGTAGCCCCATGGTTGAGCTCCTGGTATGTAAAATGGACCTGTACAACAAGACCCAGCACAACTTCCACGAGAACGCCACCAAGAAGCTGGTCGGAGAGATCGTGCTCACAAGGTGGGTGTCTTTTATTTTTATATATTCAACATAAAGGGATGTCCCTGTAGCTCAACTTGTAGTAGCCTCATAATTGAGCTCCTGGTACGTAAAATGGACCTGTACAACAAGACTCAGCACAACTTCCACGAGAACGCCACCAAGAAGCTCGTCGGAGAAATCATGCTCACGAGGTGGGTGTCTGACTTTTATTTTTATCTATTGACAACAAAAAGGGATGTCCCTGCAGCTCAACTGGTAGCAGTCTCACGGTTGAGCTCCTAGTACGTAAAATGGACCTGTACAACAAGACGCAGCACAACTTCCACGAGAACGCCACCAAGAAGCTGGTCGGAGAGATCGTGCTCACAAGGTGGGTGTCTTTTATTTTTATATATTGACAACAAAAAGGGATGTCCCTGTAGCTCAACTTGTAGTAGCCTCATGGTTGAGCTCCTGGTACGTAAAATGGACCTGTACAACAAGACTCAGCACAACTTCCACGAGAACGCCACCAAGAAGCTGGTGAGAGAGATCGTGCTCACAAGGTGGATGTCTTTTATTTTTATATATTGACAACATAAAGGGATGTCCCTGTAGCTCAACTTCTAGTAGCCTCATGGTTGAGCTCCTGGTACGTAAAATGGACCTGTACAACAAGACTCAGCACAACATTCACGAGAACGCCACCAAGAAGCTGGTGGGAGAGATCGTGCTCACAAGGTGGGTGTCTTTTATTTTTATCCATTGACAACATAAATGGATGTCCCTGTAGCTCAACTTGTAATAGCGTCATGGTTGAGCTCCTGGTACGTAAAATGGACCTGTACAACAAGACTCAGCACAACTTCCACGAGAACGCCACCAAGAAGCTGGTGGGAGAGATCGTGCTCACAAGGTCGGTGTCTTTTATTTTTATCTATCGACAACAAAAAGGGATGTCCCTGTAGCTCAACTGGTAGCAGTCTCACGGTTGAGCTTCTGGTACATAAAATGGACCCGTACAACGAGACTCAGCACAACTTCCACGGAAACGCCACCAAGAAGCTGGTGGGAGAAATCGTGCTCACAAGGTGGGTGTCTTTTATTTTTATATATCGACAACAAAAAGGGATGTCCCTGTAGCTCAACTTGTAGTAGCCTCGTGGTTGAGCTCCTGGTACGTAAAATGGACCTGTACAACGAGACACAGTACAACATTCACGAGAACGCCACCAAGAAGCTGGTTGGAGAGATCGTGCTCACAAGATGGGTGTCTTTTATTTTTATATATTGACAACATAAAGGGATGTCCCTGTAGCTCAACTTGTAGTAGCCTCATGGTTGAGCTCCTGGTACGTAAAATGGACCTGTACAACAAGACCCAGCACAAATTCCACGAGAACGCCACCAAGAAGCTGGTGGGAGAGATCGTGCTCACAAGGTGGGTGTCTTGTCTTCTCTGTAGCTCAACTGAGAGACCCTGGTTCAGGGAAGGTCATCTTGGTTGGGGCTGCATGGTCTTTTGAAAGGGATGTAAAATGGGGCCCCGTGTCAGAGGAGGGCACGTTACAACCCCTCCCTGTAAAAACATACCCTGCTACTGAAACAGTAAGGAAACTTACTGCCCTACATGACATCTATATGTAAAAGCTTGTGTAACCCTTACGAGAGGGGGACAAGAAAAGTTAGAACTGGACCCAGATTTGAAATATTACAAAAAAATTGCTAAAATCACATGTCCATACATTTTGCTTGATAACGTTTGGAAGTGACTGGTCATTATTGATCCTGAAGAAGGCGAAAGTGGTCGCTGAAAAGTTGATCCGTGTGTATCTTTTTCAGTTTGTGTCGGAAGAAAATTTTAGCATTGTACTGTATCTGTATCTATATAGCCGGTATAACGGCCATTAGGCGTAACACACCAGCTTTGCAAGCACGCGGCGCGGCAGCAGCTGGTCATATTACACCGAACGGTCTGTTACACCTAGTCTTTGCATATCTGACTGCAACCGTTCTTTAAAGCTACTTAGTGAGGAAGCTCCTACAGTACTTGATGTTCATTCTACTATGGTTCTCGGGAAAAATCAATGTTCTTTTTCTAACCAGGTACAACAACAAGACGTACCGAATCGACGACATCGACTGGGAACAGAACCCTCAGAACAAGTTCAAGATGTTCGACGACACTGAGATGTCGTACGTGGAGTACTACGCCAAGCAGTACAACAAGACCGTCCGAGACATGGACCAGCCGCTGCTCGTCAGCCGACCAAAGAAGAAGGTAGAATTTATTTGTACTGACTTGGTGGCAAATGTGCTCGATGTTGGCACATCGGCAACAAAATCGTAGTATCCGAAAATAATTTCATCAGGTTGGTAGAATATAAGATATAGGAGGTTCTTTGTACACAACCAGGTAAAGTTCTCACCTGCTAACGTTTCGATGTCTATCAGACAACCTTCTTCAGAGCTTCTGACTGGAGTGCTGTTTCTCACCGCTATAAGTAGCCGATGTAGGTGGCGCTTTTGCGGTGAGAACACTGTCCCAAATGCGGCTGAGTTTGTATCCCCCCTCGTCTCGGTTCATCACCGGTGTTGTCTTCCTTATCCTTATGTCTGATAGACATCGAAACGTTAGCAGGTGAGAACTATACCTGGTTGTGTACAAAGAACCTCCTATATCCCAAAATCGTATTATGTTTTTGGCACAGTTTTAGACAGATTGGTAGAAGAGCTCAGTGGGCAGCGCTCTTCTGACAGGGAAAGTGACTTTCCCAAGGGCACAACAAGGTCATCTAAATCACAAACCATCCTCTTACCGAAGCCCAGAACATATGCTCAGAAAAAGTGCTTCTTGTATAGAATGTCCAGCACCTGGAATGGTTTGAAAGTGTAAAGTAGTTTGATATTGTCAACTTTGTATAATTGTATATACACAGCCTTATGCTTCTTTTATCATTTATGTACATATGTAAATTCTGTGGTGTTCATGTGTGTCATGTAGTTTTGTCCAGTCATGTTTTTGAATGGACCACAGGAAGAGTAGCTGTTAAGGCGACGGATTAGCTTCACGGCACCGCGCTGCGCGGACGAGGGGGTTAGTCTATTCTCAACGCTCTAGCGTTCGTATTTGTGGGTTATATTCCATGAAATTCACACACAATGTACAAAAACATATAAGTATTATCATTATAAAGTTATTCTGTGAAAGTTCGGGGGAAAATATACCAAAAATACCGCTGGAAAAATTGACTTCCGGTTTGCGGGGCACTGCTTAATTTTGACAATTCTAGTGCCTACAAACTTGAAAATATTGCCCAAATCTTGGTCGTAAACAATCACCTGGGTACCGACACATGTGGGTAATCATAGATTTGCTAAGATTTTACCAAAAATAATTGTATATTGAGGAAAAATGCTTAATTTTCGTCCCAAATTTGGGGCCCGTTTTGCAGGCACGGCGCGGCTCGCACGCCGGGCACAATGCATTACTCACGAGCACAGGACGTTCAACCAACGTATGGTATGCCCAAATAAGGCGTGACCCGAACGAAAGCCGAGAATTAATGTCACAAAAACATAAGAGTTGGTTGGCTACCAGCGCTCGCGAACCTTGCCGAAGGCAAATGTATGCATAAGTGAAGTGTCAATCACTGGCCACGCGGCGCTAGGGTCCTCGGGGGACCGCCAGCTGCCAGATAACAAAACAAACACGCGGCGGCCGAGAAGCTCAAAGAAAGGAACCATACATTGCATTTCAGAACAGAGGAACATCTTAGAAACATTTTAGACCATGTATACTGTAAAAATAGTAGGTTATGTAGGTGAATTAGGACTAAGGTTGACGAAAGTTCAGTGCAGGCTTGTCTACTGGGCTTTGTGTCAGTTGGATTTTTTCCAGCTGCGTGCCTCGTGTAAGTTCCTCAGAGAAAATTGGACACGTAAGTTTTGATGAAATCCTGCATAGACGTTGTATACAACAGCTACTAAACCATATAGATAACGTATAAGAATATTCACCTGACCATAAAACTACTTTTCTGACGAGGCACGTTAACGTTTACCCCAGTTACGAGAGATATTTACTGATCAAAAATAATGACACCTAACTTTGGACTGTAACGTTACCACATGTATCTAAAGACGGAAGAAAAATAGAGACTCAGACAGACCCATTTCAACCTACTGGTTTGTGCCTTTATTTTGTATTCTTTTTAGCATGTATATAAACTGTTTTAATACATCCTTGCAATATTTTGGTGTAGATTGAAAGATTTACTACTTTATAAAAACTCAAATATTATGTTGGTACAGTCAGCCACTTGCGTTTTCCCTGCCCGTACGATCAAGGAACTTCTAGCTGTCGGGGGTAATTTCTGTCCGAAAAATTGCCTTGGAAGGGTACGTCCCCATACGTCTGTGTCACAAAACGTTTTACCTTTATTTCTGAGTATTACATGCTTTCCAGGGTCTTTCAATAGTTTTTTTTTTCAACCACAGAAACTCAGCAAAATGTATAACCTGCGGTGTGCACCGCATGTGGTGTTTGTGTTCTCCGCCCACACCAGGCAGGCTCCTTTCACATGTTGCATATATTAGCGTTCGGCAGCGCTTCGGAAATGGTCCCGCAGGAATAGTTTTCTTGGCGGCCGGCTAGGTTCTGGAGGTTAGGCGGCGCCTTAAGCTAATTGTGGATCCTAATAAACTCAACTCAGCGCCGGGGCATGGTGAGCATCGAATCCTGGACCTATTGGCCCTGAGTCCAACACTTTAGCCGTTGCGCCACACCGACGCCACTGAAGAAGGTATAAAGTGTGGAAGCATTCACACTAGAGCTGTGTACTTAAACAAATTTTAGGTACAGGTACAGGTACACGGGTTTAAACTACTTGTTCGGAAAATGCTAGATTTTCAATAAGGACAAAAGCATGTTTGAACTGGTAAAAACATGATATTTGATTGTGCTAGGTATTATTTCTATGAAAACACAGATGAAAATTTGACTCCAGCCATGCAAATGTGTTTTCTGTACTTTAGAGTGGCTTTAGAGCACTGCTACGTTAATGTCATAGTAATTTTGATCTGTCAAAGTGGCCATCCTCTGAGTCAGGTCCAGTACCTATACAGCAGGGTCAGGTATTTTGGACCTGTACCTAATTGATTGTACCCGGTACTGTATCGGTGCAGTGTACAGGTACACAGCTCTAATTCACACAAAAGAAGGATATTGTTTGCCTGAAGAAGAAGAAAAAGAGAAGGACGTTTAGGGAGTAAAGTTTGTCATCTCTAATGCCCAGCCTTGTTTATTTATTTTTTTGTTGTTGTTGTTGTGTCTACAGATCCAGAAGGGAGGGAAGCCTATGGAGGGACCGCTGTACCTCCTGCCTGAACTTTGCACTCTCACAGGTCGGTTTTGAATCTACTTGCTTTCATTTTGTTGTGGAATGAATGGCATTGTGTGGTGTAATGGCAGGGTGTATGGCCAGAACCCAGAGGTCGTGGGTTTGAACCCTTAGCCCGACATCGTGCTCATGGGACAGACACTTTTGAATTTCCTCCCTTCACTCTGAAGAATATGAGTACCTAGCTTTGTTTAGGGACGTCCCTTCGATAGAATGTTAGATGGAAGTTCCGTATTTGAAGAGAGCCACACCTCGAACATGTAAAATAACCCACCACATTCTTCCCAGTGTGAGTGGATCAAAAAAATCTGCTAGGACAAGCATCTTGTTCTGTTCAGTACAAACCTGGTTTGTTATGCCAGGAGGAAGTTTACAAAGATAGGCTGGGATTTGATCCCCCTGACTTTAATGTTGTGTTTGTGTTTAGGTCTAACGGACGAGGTTCGGGCGGACTTCCACGTGATGAAGGACATCGCCATCCACACCCGCATCACTCCCGACAAGCGCAACGAGACCCTGCAGACCTTCATCAACACCCTCAACAAGTAGGGACCACTTCTTTCGGTGGTGGGGGGGGGGGGGGGGGGGGGAAGCCTGTACATAGCAATGGCTGTGAAGGGCTCAAAGGACTGTACATAGCAATGGCTGTGAAGGGCTTCAATGATTACCCATTTCTGATGTCTACCTAACCTTTTTCTTCAAACCCTTCAGGGTGCGAAATACTTTTTTGAGCCAGGTTGCCCATGTTGCAACCTAGGGCAAATGCTAGGTTGCACATCCAAATTTCAGGTTGCTCCAGCAACATTCACCGATTTCTTCAAATCAAGCTCGTATGTAGCGTATAATACTACTAATATTTCAAAATATATATTAGATAGTATTGTGTTCCCATTGACCTAACAACATCTTGTTTAGCCGAGGGCAGTGTGTTTTCGTCTTTTTCAGCTCAAATTCCACGATCTATGAAGGGTTTTGGATGGTTTAAAACAAAAAAGTGTTAATTTCTTTATTTCAATTGAAGATTTACCGAATTTTATGAGAGTGACACTGTGTTTTTGTGAGCTTCCAGGGCTCCGATTGAGATCTTTGGCTCAAAATATAAGGTTGCACACTGCGCTACCTGGGTTTGGAATTAACTTGCACCAACCGAAATCTTGTTGCACTGTGCAATGTGCAACCAGGTATTTCGCACCCTGTCCTTAAGCCCCCGTCACAAATAACAAATTCAGCTCGGCCGACGTGTTGGCTAGCTTCAAATGTGCATTTTCGGCCGAAGTACGGCCGACGTCCTGTCGATTACGCGGGCTTCGGGCGATTTTTAGAAACAAAAGTTGATCCAAATATTGGCCTTTTACCAGGTCAGTCGATACTGACTTCGTCCATATCCAAGAGATGGTGCCATCTCATGGGGGATTTTTAGTTTTTAGTGTTCGACGGACGTCGCCCGAGATTTTCATCGGAAAATACGGTCGACGCTCGGGCGATTTTGAAATTCGGCGAGCTTCGGGCGACCTACCAAGTCGGCCGACGCTCGCATGAATTGTGACGCCGGCTTTATAGTGCCTAGTGGCACATAGTGCAGCAAGTTTTCCTGTTATGCTGTTTGAGTAGCAGGGTATACTGTAAATCCATTTCATTTTGCAGTCAGTAATTTTAGTGGTTTGGGTAAAAGTGAGTAGTTTACTGCAATTAATTTTTTTACATACATCATTGTCCCAAATGTTCGTGATCAAATGTTTGTGATGATGAAATTTAAGCGGTTGACTACTGACAGCTTAAGTAGCTAAAATTGAGTTAACGTTAACAAAATTTCAAGCATTACAGTATTTTTTTTTAGGGAGGGGTGGGTTGCCAAAGATTGTCTAAAAATCTTCATGGATTGCTCCATTCTTTCCCACCCCCTCAGGAATGAGAAGGTGCAGAAGGACATGAAGGGGTGGGGCATTTTCCCCAGAACTCAGAGATTCTGGGTTCGAATCCTGATTTGTGCCATTGACGTTGTGTCCTTACAGGACTTTCCTCAAGGTGAAAATGAGTACCTAGCTTCAGTTAGGGACGTCCTTCGGAGCCATGTTTGAGGAGAGCCACACCTCGAGAACGTAAAAGAACCCTGAACCAAACACGAAAAGAGTAGGGGTCCTTCTCAGGGTTAATGGATCAAACCTTACAGTCTGGTCCTGGTTGATATATTGAAATGGTGATAGTCACCTGTTATGTCAATCCTTCCACAAATGCAGTTAATCTTAATAAATAAATGAAATATTTCTCTCCCAATCCCACAGGAATGAGAAGGTGCAGAAGGACATGAAGGGCTGGGGCCTGTCGTACGACAAGACTCTACTGAAGCTGGAGGGGCGCGTCATGCCGCCGGAGAAAATCTGGCAGCGCAGCGGATCAGTAAGTAGTCAGTTTTTGTTTTTTTTGGTATTGGTTTTATTGCACAAAGCATATGGCAGCCTAACGGCTGAATTGCACGCTCTTTACATAATATTACTGCAACACTTAAAACAATTAACTGTAAACATCAAAACACTAGTTAAACACTAAAATCGCTCTTGGCGTAGTTTTACTTACTACGATGATATAATAACTATAAAAACGTATCATATAGGATAAAAAGTGCTCGCAACAAGTGCCCAGTCAGTTCACAACAAGGGAAGTCTCAATATATATACGGTAACAATCCGTGAAATCAATAGAAAGTTCTGTTACAACTCTAGTTTAAATTGAGGTGCTAGATATTCGATGCGTGGTCTACTTGGAATCATTACTGTAGTAAAGTCTTAAATTTTTTGTTGTCGTCTGATTTCATTTCACAGTTGTTAAAAATACATTTTTAACTAATGCTCAGTTACAGGATGCCACAACATCAAGCCTCAGGATGGAGACCGCAAGGAAAGCATGCAAAGGAGAAAAATTGGGTGGAATTTTAGTTTTTGTTGTAGTTTTCAGTACAACTACAAGCCCCAGGATGTGGATTGGGGCCGTGAGATGCGAGGACAACAGCTGATCTCGTGTGTTCCCATGCAGAAATGGTTGTTCATCTTCCCTACATACACAAAAACTAGTCAAAAGTTAACAAAACACCCTTTCTGCGTCCTTTCCAGTACAACTACAAGCCCCAGGATGCAGATTGGGGGCGTGAGATGCGAGGACAGCTGATCTCGTGCGTTCTAATGCAGAACTGGCTCTTCATTTCCCCAGCTCGATAAATACTTACAACCATTTAATTAAACTAAAATGGTGTTTTTTTGTCATTTCCAGTACAACTACAAGCCCCAGGATGCGGATTGGGGGCGTGAGATGCGAGGACAACAGCTGATCTCGTGCGTGCCGATGCAGAACTGGTTGTTCATCTTCCCGGCGAGGAACTCCCCTCAGGCCCAGGACTTCCTCCAGGCCCTGGTCAGGGTCGGACCCCCCATGGGCATGAACATCAACAAGCCTATCATGTAAGGTCCTTCTTTTTATGTCACCCAAGGAGATTTAAGTACTGTAATTTTGTTTCTTTCACTGCAACTTTATGTTCACTGTTTTCACGGTCACCTCTGTACTGTGAACTTATCATCACCGTGAAAAGAACTGTCATTATTGAAAATTCCTTCACACATCCGTTCTGTAAATCACTTCCCACCACAGTGAAAATGTCTATTTTCCTTACACCGTGAAATTTTGCTACTGTGAAAATAAAGTGAATTACAGTATTGTTACCAAGTGGCTAAGTGCACTGCAGAAGTTTGACTTTTACTGACACTTTAGTTAGAGACACTGGAATTGAATATGAACAAATGATGCTTGATAGGGCAATGTGGAGTGAAATATGTACTTCTTGTTTGGTCCCAGCTGATAAGGCCAATAGATAGATGGATAGAAGGTATTGTATAGTTTTGGGCCTGTCACTTAGTGTCAGGAGTAAGAAAAGGTACCATAGAAGTTAGGGGTGGATACCGGTTCGCTGGACCTGATTCGGACCTATAAAACATCCAAGAACTGAGTCCAAAAAACCTGAAAGCCAAAAACCTGAGTCCAAAAAAAAACTGAACAAAGTACAAATATATTTTTCTATTTTGTTTGATGAAAAGTGTTTTGAGTCTCCCTATGAGAAGAAAAGGCATATACAATGTAAAATAAGTGCAACATTCAAATATTGAATACTGGTTTGCCTTAAAAGTCGTCTTACCAAGAAACTTTTACAGTCATGCATGTCAGTCTTAATTCGCTATGCTTGATATTGGTTTAATAAAACAAAACATGTCAACTAGACAGGATCAGGTCTAGGTTCAGGTCCGGACGTGAACCTAAATATCTGGACCTAGATCTGGACTTGGACCTTATTAAGCTGAACCGGTATCCATCCCTAATAGAAGTGTATGGCAAGAAATATACACAAATTTTGCTCGTGATTAATCGTTTTTGTGTGTGTTTTGTTGTCTTTTATATCATACTTTTATATCATACTGTTCCTACAAACTGCCCGGCTAGGCACCAGTTTGGAAATAGCGTTATCCAGTTGTTTGATTTATTTTGTAAAATTTATTATCTACCTGAATGTCTCAACCTTATTGAAAATTTCTTTTAATGCTTACAAATCATCTGATGTTCCTGTAAAGGTGTGAGATTCCAGATGACCGCACAGATAACTATCTCAGGACCATGCGGGAACAGATGAACGACAAGACACAAATGGTGAGTTGGGTCTTCATTATCTATTTATGTGGTTGTTTTTTTACCGCATAACCGGTAAAAAAACACTTTAAGATGTAACACACCAGTTTTGTACTGGACATACAAGCTGTGTAAGAGCTGACTGAAGGTTAGCCTGGATGCCAGACCCCCAAACTCTGAAATATCTATAGTGTGGGGGTCTGGTTTGATGCTTGGGGAAATTTTCTCATGCCAGCACAAATACTGAGCGAGGATCCCACCAATAGAGCAGCAGCAGGATCAGCAGGGAGCCATTTACACCCCTGCCATGATTGGTCACAGAATCCCAGCTGTGTGTTTTTGAATCCACTAACAGATAAAATGTAACTGTAGATAGGGCCCGTAATGTCTTATTTGGTTGTAGAACTGTTTAACACATGATCTCAGTTTAGCAAATAGGACAACCAGAGGTAAATTACTAAATACACTTTTAAGTTCTGCTGTTATGTTGGAAAATAACTCCATGTATATTTTGAGAATTGAGTGGTTAATGATTAACCGTTGAGCTGTGTCTTGTCCATGATTCGCTATTGTTCACAGCCAGCTGGCCAATTGTGGTGCCATGTACCAGGCTACCTGTGGTGTGAGTGGCCATTAATCACAGCTTCTCCTCCCACTGACACCACTCTGCTGAGAAAATTTCCCCACCCATCAGACCAGACCCCCACACTATAGATATTTCAGCGTTTGGGGGTCTGGCATCCAGGCTAACTGAAGGTTTGATCCAGTCACACAAGTATATGAGCCCTACTCTTTTACAATAAGTGCAGTGAGATCTTTAACATGCTTAATGTGTGGCTCTCCTCTAACATGGGACCACCATGTTTACGTCCCATCCAAGTAGAGCTGTGTACCTAAACAAATTTCAGGTACAGGTACAGGTACATGGGTTTAGGACCTGAACCTGTACCTAAACTACTTGTTCGGAAAATGGTAGATTTTCAATAAGGACAAAAGCATGTTTGAACTGGTAACAACATAATATTTAATTGTGATAGGTATTATTTTGATGAAAACACAGATGAAAATTTGACTCCAGCCTTGCAAATGTGTTTTCTGTGCTTTAGAGTGGCTTTAGAGCACTGCCACGGTAATTTCATAGTAATTTTATCTGTCAAAGTGGCCATCCCCTGAGTCAGGTCCAGTACCAATACAGCAGGGTCAGGTATTTTGGACCTGTACCTAATTGATTGTACCCGGTACTGTATCGGTACACAGCCCTACATCCAAGAGGGCATCCCTAACCAAAGCTAGAAACTCATCTTCACCTGAGTTGAGTCAGGAAATAGGTGTCAAGTTCCCAGGGGTTTTTCTAGAGAAATTAAACAAGAGGGAGCACACACAGGCGAGGTAGCGAATTCTATGTGTTTATGGAAGAATTAATCGCAGAGGGAAGTCTATGCTGGAGATTAAACTAAAATCTGAATTCGACAAGGGGGCGCTGGGCTGAAACAAGAGGGCGCAGTACCCCTCTTTCCCAATTTAGATGAACCCCTGAGTTCCCAATTGAGATAACATTTCCATTTTTTTTCTTTTCCTTTTTTTGTAGGTGGTGTGCCTGCTGTCTTCCCAGCGTAAGGACCGCTACGACGCCATTAAGAAGTTCTGCTGCGTTGACCACCCCGTGCCGAGCCAGGTCATCGTGAGCCGCACCCTGCAGAAGAAGCAGATGTTGATGTCCGTGGCCACTAAGATTGCTCTGCAGCTCAACTGCAAGCTGGGAGGCGAGCTCTGGGCAGTGGAGATCCCGGTATGTCTTTGGTGTAGATGCTGTGTGTGTAGTGTGTGTGTGTATGTCTGTCTGTCTCTGTAGTGTTTGTGTGTGTGTCTGTAGAGTGTGCGTATCTGTAGAGTGTGTATGTAGTGTGTGCGACTGTCTGTAGTGTGTGTCTGCGTGTACAGCGTGTCCAAAGCCTCTAGCCACTAAAGAAGTCACATGGCAAAACCGGTCTAGATGACAGACTGAATAAAAACTCTGAACGGCAACTATGCGGATCCAGATGTCTGAGGGTGACTGCATTGCCAAAGATGTTGGTTATCTGAGTAATGAATTTGTTTGAATGTTTGAACCTTTGTTTAATCATGAGGCGCTCAAATCGGTATACAGGCCTCTCCACTTAAAACTGTGTGCACAGGTTTTGACTGTATTTCCACTTTTGCTGACTGTATTTCCACTCAGCTGAAGAGCATGATGGTGGTGGGCATCGACTGCTACCACGACTCCGCCACCAAGGGGCAGTCCGTCGGCGGCGTCATCGCCTCCATGAACAACTCGTTGACGCGCTGGTACTCGCGATGCACCTTCCAGCACACCGGCCAGGAGCTCATCGATGGGCTCAAGGTCTGCGTGCAGGGTGAGTGTAACAGGAGTCATGGGTTCCAAGCCCAGTCTGTACTTGGTTTTATTTTGCTTGTCACGTGCTTAGAAGTTTCATGCCTGGAGTTTGATTCACAGATATTGGTAGCAATTCTTGGCAGCAATAGAAGTGGTACAGGATGTCATGGGTGTTTCTCTCTCTCTCTCTCTCTCTATCCAATTTAATGTCTTTTGTTCCCCATCATATGGGGGTTGGACGTGCTTGCACATGGATGGGGAAGCCCAAGAACTCCTCATCAAGTGCAAGTCTTTTTTGTAGCAAGAGTTTTTACGGCTGGATGCCCTTCCTAACGCCAACCCAAACCCTACTGCTGGGCTTAGGATATAGGAAATGTGTGTTAAGTGCCTTTCCCAAGGGCACAACGTCTGGGTGCATGTCCGGACATGTCTGGGTACTCAATTGGGGATTGAACCTGGGTCTTATTGGTTCATTGCCGGATGCTCTGCCACTGTGCCACACAGACGCCATTTAGCTATTTTTAAAGATATCAGGACGAGACATGGGTTCAACTCCTAGTCATGCACTCTGGCCAGAAGCCCATTGGTATACTAAAGGTCTGCTTGCAGAGTAAGTGGTACCAAGGGCCATGGGTTCAAAGCCCAGGTGTTATGTTAAGACATTTTTAAGTAATACAAAGAGGAGGCATGGGTTTGATTCCTATAGTTCAGCACTCTGGCCAGGAGCCCATTGGCATACTGAAGGGTGCAGGGTCTAGTGACTGCTATTCTTCATTGAGTGGTTTCGAGACCCATGGTTCAATCCTTGCAATAGGCATTTCCATTGTAACCACATCCCTGCAATTGAAACATGATCCCTTCTTACAGCTGCTCTGAAGAAGTTCTACAAGTTGCACTCTAAACTATGGTATTAATGAATGTTGTCATCTCTCCTTGGCTGTCTAGTGACTGCCACTCTTCCAACTTTGATCCAGAAACATGATTGTGCTCTATCCCTCCCCACAGCTGCCTTGAAGAAGTTCTACGAGCTGAACTCTAACCTCCCTGACCGCGTGATCTTCTTCCGTGATGGAGTGGGCGACGGCCAGCTGAGCGCTGTCGTGGAGCACGAGATTCCGCAGGTGCTCGACACCTTCAAGAACCTCGGCTCCGACTACAAGTGAGTGATCTTGTATACCATACTGTATTACCATGTTGTATATATAGAATACAACACGGTGTATTCCGTATCACCAGAGGTACCAGCCCGACCGCGGGTCGGATCGCCCGACGGCCGTAGGAGGGCTGGGACCGAGGGTGATGCGGAATACAACGTGTTGTATTTTATTTATGTCATACCTTGGTCATACCCACCCGAGAAAACACATCTTTCAATGCGGAATGCGCCAGAAGTTGAGGGAGTTTTGTGTCCTCGAACAAGAAACTGTAGCAACATTGATTCCAATCTCCGAATCCGGTATTCGAATTTCCGACGGCCGCGCAACCGGCGCGCTCAAAATGCGTTCGAAATATTCTATGGAAGCCTGTGTGATAACACTCCCGAACCCTATGTAATCCGGATAGTTATCACACGGTCCGGAACACCCGTATCAGGCCCAGGCATGACATAATATTAAAGCCAGTGAGTAATGAGGCTGCTGTAATGTGCTCTAGGTACCTCCTCGAACAAGGGACTCCCATTTAATGTCTGTTCCAAAAGACGGTGCGACTCCAACTAGGATACCCTTCCCGGATTCAAACTGGGTTCTCCCAATTACCAACCAATTTGAACCAGGTGGCTCAACTGTGAACCTGCTACCAATTCAATTGAGCTACAGGGACATCGATATCCTTTTTTTTTTAGGTATTATAGGGATGTCCCTGTGGCTCAACTGGTAGTAGCTTCACAGTTGAGCTGCTGTTAGTTGGTAACTTGCAGGGCTGGTCCCTTGGGTAATACGGAATACAACGTGTTGTATTCTATTCTGAATTTCTATCTCTGCTGTGACATATATATGGCTGAACATCTCTCCTTTAAAAAACACCCCAGCAAACACCCATTCCACAATTAGACAGTCATGTACTATGATGTAGTGAACTTCAGGGAAGTCCCTATAGCTGAACTGATAGCTGTTTCCAATCAGTTTATAACTGGGAGACCCCGGTTCAAGTCCCAGAGTCAGGACATCTTGGTCGGAGCTGCACTGCTTTGTGGAAAGGGACATGAAATGGGGTCCTGTGATTGAGGAGATGCCTTGAGCAAGTTGAAGGGGAAGAGCTAGCAGCCCCTCCCTATTGAAATATACCCTAGTTAAACAGCAAGGAGACTTGATGGCCTATCTGCAACTAGGCACTACAAGGTTCTGAACGAACAGATAACAGAAGAAATAATTTATGATTATGTGTGACTTTTTATGATAATGTATGACGATGTGGATGTAAATAGTACTAAGCTGTACAATTTAACCCCTTGGGCTACGAACAGTTGTCCACCTTGAGTGGAAAATAATCCAATCTACTACTACTACTACTTCAGCCTATTCTAATTTCCTGTTGTCATATTCAAAATGCCTTTATTCCTCTCCCTAGGCCGAAGGTGGCGTGGATCGTGGTGAAGAAGCGCATCAACACCCGTTTCTTCGCCCAGGCCGGACGCGGGCTGCAGAACCCCTCCCCTGGAACTGTGGTGGACACAGAGGTCACCCGGCCTGAGTGGTAAGGCTTCGCACAAACCTACAAACAAACCCGACCAGATTGGTAAGGCCTTGCATGTGTAACTCAATTGAGGAATGAACCAAAGCTTCATATATATCTACCAACATTTTGCAGATGATCTTTTTTAGATCAGAGGTAAAGACATTTGCAACTTACAATATTGCAAGAAAGACAGACTTTTTTTCAAGCCTTTCATGAACATTGTGTTTATTCAATTATATCCTAAAGAGTGGTCACAGTAGGATGTACCATTTATGTATCTTACAATTTTCAACAAAGCAATGACTGAACCAGCCAAAGATCTTTGGCAACATGACATGTCACAATGCAGCTGAATTTTGTATGAAGGATGCCTTTAAAAAATGTTGCTGTAATAATTTGACATATGGTGTGACGAATGGAAACCAGACTCTTTCTGTAAAGCTTTTCTTTCATCGGAAATTCCAGGGAAGGCAGACGCTGTGTACATTGTATCAAAATGTTCTGTATTCCTCAGGTATGACTTCTTCCTGGTGTCCCAGTCCGTGCGCCAGGGCACGGTGACCCCCTGCCACTACAACGTGGTGTGGGACACCTCCGGCCTCAAGCCTGACCACATGCAGAGGCTCACCTACAAACTCTGCCACCTCTACTACAACTGGCCGGTAAGAGTGCAAAACCTCACCAGTTTATTACCTTGTTTCTTCCACATTAAATAAGAATTAAGCAAGGGGTTAAGAAGAAAATAGAGGTCTAGGAGGAAAAGTTGGATCTGACTATATTCATTCCCTGAGACTATACCAAGGTACAGACTTTTCTGTCAGACTGTTTTGATGTTAAGATTTCAGTTCGCCAGTATTTTTGTTCTAATCCAAAAACCAATAGTTGAAATTGAATTGGAGTTAGCCTCCAACGTGGTAATATTCCGACAAGCTATCAGTCAAGTTTACACTTTGAATAATGACTCAATGAACCAAACTTTGGTATGGAATACCGTTTGTAGCATGAACATACGTGTGTGCGTGTAAGCACACAAGCGTGCCTGCAAGTTTGTAGTATTGCCATGCATCACCAGTGCTGGTATATTTCCTCTTTCGAACAAGATGGATTGCAGAGCAGGATGTGTAAGGTGTTAAGTCTGCCATATCTGGTTACCTTGTTATGATATGTGTTAAATTGTCCATTTTAGGGCACCATCCGAGTCCCCGCTCCGTGCCAGTACGCCCACAAGCTGGCCTTCCTTGTTGGGCAGAGCATCCACAAGGACCCCTCCCTCAACCTGGCCGACCGCCTCTACTTCCTGTAGGTGACAGGTCACCACCCAGGGCAAGGGTCACAGGTCATGACCCAAGGGTCACAGGTCAGGCTGAGAGCAAAACAACCAGGTGGCTGACAGTGTCACCGAGGCAGCTGATGTTCAAGTTCAAGTTGTTTAACAGTAGACAGTTTTGTAGTAGAGTTAGTATGGTCCGTTGACCATTAGCAATCATGGTATACCTGCCAAAGATGCGTTTATATTAGAGAAGAAGCTGATGCTGAAACGTTACTAACCAGGGAAGATTTTCCAAAGATGGTTTAAGCCGATGGTGCTTTAGTTTTTGATGATACTTGAAGGAATATGTCTGATGAAACCACTACATTGAAGGGTTGACTAGCACTTGGTCACTTGGGAAAAGCTTTACCTCAAAACTTTAACATTCCAAATCACCAGCATTGGTCAGAATTTAAATGACTTGTGTTCACTTTTCGTTCTTTGTTTAGTTTTGTTCACCCTTTGATTGGTCTTACATTTTAGGTCAACTCCTTACCACATCTTTTGGCACTGTAGTCTTGTATTGTGACCAAAATTCAAAGTGTTGGGATCACAGAATGGCCTAGGAAAAAATAGCCTTTCTGGTGGGACAGAGCATCCAGAAGGAACCCCCCAGCCCTCAACCTGCCCAAATATCAATGTAGATTTTCCTTTCAATTACTGTTAGTCTCTAAAAAGGTTTAGTAAATTCCCTCTTGTTTTCAGTAAGATGATAGGCAAGAAGAAAGTACTTACTATATTCCCTTGTTTTGGCCACTATCATCACAGAAATATTTCTGATTTCTCCTGTTTTCTTTTTGGCCGTAAGATTGTGCATGATAAGTGGCTAAATTGGGAAAAGTACAGAATGAAGATTTGTGTGTGCCATGGTGATGATGATGATGATGATGATATTAGCACACCAAACATTTTTGTTGACTTTTTTTCCGTTTGTCAATCATTTACAACAGAACTGCTTCAACATGCCTTTTTTCATTAGATTATTGAACAACTTATCTCTCTGTTTAGAAAGACTCACCATTTAGACTTGATTTAGCCAAACCGATTCATTCCCAAGAACAGATATTGACCTCCAAAGTTACGCTACATGAAAGTTACATGGTTATGCGAGTCAGATTTATGTTTAGTGAAGTCATCTCTTCCTTCTTTAGAAAACTTTTGTTCTGAACATCAGAGCACATATGTAAGAACTAAAAAGATAAGCAATCATCAAGTTGATCTGTATTTCTTTCTGTACTCACCTATTTGTTTTTTGAGAAAGAAAAGATATATCTTATGGGACCAAAACTAAAAGATCATAAAGCAACATATATTTTGTATTACTACTTTTGTTTATTAAAAGTTTTCATGACATGATATGGCTGTTGACTATTTTTTGTTTGTTATTTTTTGTTTGTAATTTTTTTTGGCAGATACAATGTACCTTTGCCTTGAGAAAGCAAGATATCTTGACTTCTCTTACCTCTTCTGTGTAGATGTCTGCCCCTTCGTACACTCATCCATGCATACATGTACATTCCAATATTCTTAAGCACTGTTACTCAAGCAGTGTATACAAGTCTTTCGATCAAACCTGAAACCAGTTGAGCAACATCATGCAAGACTTACTGTTTAAGTAATCAATACATGATGAGGACTTTAATCATGGATCTGTATGGCACCGACTTCCAACGAACTTTGACCTAGTGCGAAAAAAATATCACTTGTTTCTACCGCTTTGGTCAGATACACATGTAGCTGAAGTCTTGTGAAGGAGACTGAATACTTCGGTCGAAAATTCCGGTCAGTCAAATTCTTTCTTACAAAAGCATTGTTTGTTTCTTTCATGATGAAGATTGTGGACTCTCAGGTCAAATAGCAATGGGTAAAGCTGATTAACTAGCAAAGCTTTGGGGAATTATGCCATGTTCTGAAATAGTTGAAGCCTCTTTCGTAAGATCAAGGAGGTCTATATAACCACCTTGATGGGATATAGTGCTGCCCCCCCTCTAAATGGACCTGACAACAACGGACTGAGTGCAGCATGCGCAGAACTGATAATTCTTGTTTCTTTTACTGTAACTTAATGTTCACTGTGTTCACGGTCACCTCTGTACCGTGAAGTTACCACTGTGAAAAAAAAAACAGTTATGATTCCGTCGCACATTCGTTGTGTAAATCACTTGCCGCCATCATGCCTGCCACGAAGTTAGAATTCAGTAAAAATGTCAATTTTCCTTACATCGTGAAATTTTGCTAGCGCGAAGATAAAGTGAATTACGGTATACCGTCAAAAGTAAAGCCCGACACGTAGAACAGCCAGGTCCCGCCCACCGATGTTTTTAGTCTGTCCCAGGGGACATTATAATTATACTTAATTTACATACTAGTTGACCCAATTCGGGTGAAAAACAAGGGTCGGTGAATGCGGAAAGCTGCACTGGTGAAGCATAACTCAGAAGGTAAGCCACGTTTAGGTTTCCTTTTTCTCTTGATATTTGTCAAGGCATGGTATTGATCAAGGAGATTTTAGGATGAAACCTTGCACTGATCAATGAGGTTACGTTGGCACTTATCAGACGTGTGGTGGACGTTGTCCTATATTCCGAGCTGAAATGTTAGCTGAAGACAACATGGTGCTTAAGTAGTACTTTGCCTGAAGGTAAGACCAGTGAAGATCGTCGCTTCATTTTCAAAACCACATGTTATCACTGAGGTTAACCTACTCGACGGTCTTAGCAAAGGATATCTTCTTTGGACCTGTTTGGAAAAAGATATACCACGCCACAGACAACTGACATTCGAACGAAAATACTCGGGACAAAAGCATGCCGTGGTCAGCGCCGGGGGCCATTGAAAATCGTACCTACGTGTACTGTTTAAAATGCCATCGTGTGTTGTTATTGTTCACCTAGTGGCAAAATAGGGCAGCATGTTTCCTCGCTGTTTCTGTTAAAAAATCCTCCCACACCATTATTGATGTATAGGGCGGTGCCCATCTCCGTTTCATAGCCCTGGGCCACACTGGAGTAGGGGGCTAGTCCACTGGCAGAGGAGTGTGTTTAACTTCCATACTGTTTCAGAAGTATGTACCATTTTTATAAAGTCTTTGGTATGACTCAATGCACCTCTTGTCCAGAGGTGTCCTACCTGGGGCTTGAACCCCAGTCCTTCTGGTCCAAGTAATTTGAACCAGATGTGGTGAGAGGCAGAAGGCGCAGACCACTACACCACAGGGACACCCATATTTTACGGTGAGTGGTTGCTAGCCTTTTCCCCTTTACTTACACCTCCTCGAACACGAGACCCCCATTTTACGTCACTTGCGAAAGACCAAGATGCCGCTTCCAAGGATTTGAACCCGCCGGGTTCCCCTAGTGAACAACCAGTGCAAAAACAGTGAAATTTTTCGGTTCTTCGTTATCTTTCCAAAACCACGTTGGAACCAGGAGCTCAACTGTGAGGCTGCTACCTAATGAGCAAGAGGGAGATCATCCCTACCGTCGTATGAATGAATGTATGAATGTTTTATTTTCGTGTCCTGCGACTCAATTAAGTCGCCCAGCCTATACGGACTTATAGGACACCAATTGAATACATAAACTTGACATAGGAGTATTGGTAGAGGTACAGTAATAAATGATAATATTCAGAAATAAATCATAATAATAGCAGTAATGAGTAGCACAAAATAATATGAACATAATATAGTGGCAACACAAAAGGGACACACCTGGTACATTGATTCAAATCAATTCAAATTTGAAGAAAGCAAGTGGTAAATGAACATAAATTAAATTCAAATCAAAAGTTGTTGAAGGTAACAACACGTATATCACAGTCTCGGTATATAACAGTCAAAACAGTACATGGCAGGGTAGAGGCAAAACCAAACAAAACCAAAACTAGATGCAAAATAGGATCAAATCATTCCATTGAAGTATTTTTGTTGTTGTCTTGTTATGAGTAGATGTATGCTCCCTTATCAACTTGATGATGATGAATGGTTTATTCCATCAAAATACATCGCAGCCTTTGAAGAATGAATTGCTTGTCTTATAACAGTCAAAATTGGTTAGAATCATTGTCCTTAAAATCATCTACCGTGGAACAAAATCAAAACCCTTTTTCTTACACGATCATCGCAATCAGTGATAAAACGTCTGGACAGGTACCTGTTAAAAAAACACATCGCTTTCACTTGTACCAAAAAAGAGCCAATTTCAGTAATCAAAGAAGATGGTACGTAGATTGCACTTAAACGTGTTACCTAGCTGTTTAAAAAAAATAGAGATCGGAGTATCATGCCATGAATGAACGGACATTAAATCTAAAGCTATGAAATGTTTAATACATTTAGAGTAACCACTCTCCCTGCCAGCACTCAGCTCACATTCCTGTAGTAGTCTCTACCAGACTTATGCTTAGGTCACATTTCCAAAGCGGGGCCCGGTCGGGCAGCTTGCGGGAACGAAAAATATTACATAAAAGACAACAAAAGACACAAAACGTTAGAAAATTACTTCTAACTATAACTTGTGTATTTTCTTGATATGCGTTTTTTATTTTTCCTTTTCGCAAACAGCTCGGCCGGGCCCCGGCTTGGAAATGTGACCTAAGCATAACTACGCCGGCTATAGCCGTATAGGGAGGATAGTTGCCTTGGAAGTTGGCCATGGCCAACAGAGGGTTTCATTCGCAGGCGAATCATTAACCTCACCGTGGACTGACTCTACTGGCCAATTATTCCTTTATTGCCGAATTCTACCATCCATACACTCGTAGCAAGCCGTGGTGGAGGCTATTCATCTAGGCTGTTCTGCCGGTTTTTGTTGGCAATGAGGCGTCCTCTGCATTGGGATGGAAATACTGTAAATGCATTTAAGTTCGCGTGGTTTTTATTTCGCGCTAAGGGAAAAATTCGCAGCAGTGCTAAAGTCACGTACAGCCACAGTATAGGACAAAAATTTTCGCGGTGGTTTTAAGTTCGCGGTGAAACGTCGCCGCGAAAACCGCGAACATAAAACCACCGCAAACATTTCTGCATTTACAGTAACTGCCCAAGATCTTAAGACTACTTGAAAGGAGTCAGCAGTGTCTGCATGTGTTTTGGAAGCATCTGTGAGTGTACTTGTTGGGTTCATCATACTAATGAACTAACCAAAACTGTAGTAGGGTATTTTTTACAGGTAGGGGTTGCTACCCTTAATTTCTTTTCCCCTCCTAGAACATGGGATTGACAATTGAAAGTAACGAAAATAAACAGAGCAATCAGCAACTAAACTTTCCAGCTAAACAAACAGACGGACAGGGGATCAGACAATTTATCTTTTTTTTTTTTTTTTAATATTTCCTCACTCGACTCAGCTTTAAATGGGTAGGACCTCCTTCGGAAATGCTTAGGTCACATTTCCAATCCGGGGCCCGACCGGGATGTCGGCGAAAACGAAAAATAAAAAATGCATATCAAGAAAATATACAATTTGTAGTTAAGAGTAATTTTTAACGTTTTTTTGTCTTTTGTTGACTTTTATATCATATTTTCGTTCCCGCAAGCTGCCCGGCCGGGCCCCGGGTTGGAAATGTGACCCTTGCATTAAGGAGGTCCTCTCGGGTGTGGCGTGAAGCCGAAGGTCCTGTGTTTGAGTAGCCTGGATGCCAGACCCCCAATCTCTAAAATGTATGTATTTTTTAGAGATTGGGGGTCTGGCATCCAGGCTAGTGTTGAGAGGAGAGCAGAAGGATTGCCGATATGTTTTATGGCAGCCAGGTGAACTCTAATAATTTCCTGTGACGACAAACCAACCGCGTGAAACTATTCACTGATCCATTGTTTGATTTCTATTCCAGCTTAGAGCGCTGATACTGTAAACTGTTGGCAGGAAAAAACAGGTAGACTTTACGCTGCAAGATGACGGGACGCGCACGTGGGCGGGCACGAGGTCGTGGCCGGGGAGCGATGGAGGGACAGCCGCGGCGCCCGGGCGAGCAAGCCCCGCCGGGACGCGGCAGGGGAGCCGGGGGGCCGCCAGCAGTAGGACGTGCTCGTGGTCGGGGAGCTACAGAGGAACAGCCACGGCGCCCGGGCGAGCAAGCCCCGCCTGGACGCGGCCGTGGAACCGGAGGACCGCCAGCTGTAGGACGTGCTCGCGGAAGGGGAGCGACAGAGGGGCCGCCGCGGCCTCCCGGAGGTCAGTAATAATCATTAAGCATCCTTTTGGTCTACTACATTATGTTGAAAAAGTTCTCCCCAGAAAACAAAACACCCCTATTCTGATGATTGAAATGCAACATAGTAGCCTGAATCGCAGCATAGGTGGTGGGGTCCAAATTACAATGTAGGGGGCCCCTACTCTCCAACTATGCTAACCAAAACACAATTAACAAATAAATGTAATTCAGGAAATATAAAGTGGATTCAAGAATCATTAATTACTCAAGCTAACCGACATCTTTTACATTTTTCGAATGTCTTCTCTCTTCCGAGTTGGCTGTTTTCTTGCTCTGGCTTCTAACTCTGATTCAAGAATCATTGATTACTTAAGCTAACCGACATCTTTGACATTTTTCGAGATGTCTTCTCTCTTGGCTGTTTTCTTGCTCTGGCTTCTAACTCTGGCTTCTGACGGTTGGCTTAACGTTGTCCACTACATTTGCCTAAACGAATGAAATGTTATACCTCCAGCTCCCCCAGCTGCAGAGATGGAGGCCTTGTCGCTCGGCGAGAAGGGCGCGGCGCCCCCGTCGGCCGCCAAGCCTGCCGGAGGGAGACGCAGGAGGGGCGATGTGGTCATCAACGTGCCTCACACCCGCCCTGCTCACATTCAGGACAAGAAAGGTGCGTATCTATCGTATAATATAGCCTCGCGGGTTGCAAATAGTTCCTACCAGACCAACTATTTGCCAGGGTTTCATTTGCAGGCCCCGTTATAATAAGTCTGTCATGTCATGTCAGCGAGAAGAAAGGCGCGGACGAAATGTGATCTTCACCGTGACCTTGCTCTACTGGCTGAATTATTCCTTTTTTTCTGCCGAATTCTACGATCCATACGCCTGTAAGAGGGCCTGATGGAGGCTAGGTTGCAAACTGTATTTTCAGCCAGATAACTTCTCTGGTCATGATGTTATAACTGTCTATTTGATCGTTTTCCACTATTTTGCTAGCAGCATATGGGCCCTGGTTGAGGCTGCGTATCTCAGGGAGAAAGTTCAGTGAATAGTTTCATTGGTTGGTAAGTCACTGATACAGCCAAGTGATTAATTCACCAACGTTTCGGTAACCATTTGCCACCCTCCTCAGGGCAATTCTGACTGGTTTACACTGGGGCCTGCCAGGGATTCGAACCCAGAACCTTTCGCTTCTAAGTCAACAACCCTAACACTAATCTCCAAGCAGATCTATCGTTGGCAATGCAATATGACCATATCCAGCTGGCAAAAGCAGTATCATCGGTGGCCAGTTGGATGCTGTCAGATGTAATCTCCAAGCATATCTTTCGGTGGCTATAGGACCGTATCTCTTGGGTGGCGACGAAAACTTCCTTTGCCAGTTGGATACGGTCTTATACCCACCGAAAGATATGCTTGGAGATTACGAAAGATCTGCTTAAGCCAGCGTCACAATTCATGCAAGCGTCGGCCGAATTTGTAGATCGCCCGAAGCTCGCCGAATTTCAAAATCGACCGAGCATCGGCCGTATTTTCCAATGAAAATATCGGGTACGTCCGTCGAACACTAAAAACTAAAAATCCCCCATGAGATGGCACCATCCCTTGGACATGGACGAAGTCAGAATCGACTAACCTGGTAAAAGGCCAATAGTTGGATCAACTTTGATTTCTAAAAATCGCCCGAAGCCCTCGTAATCGACAGAACGTCGGCCGTACTTTGGCCGAAAATGCACATTTGAAGCTCGCCAACACGTCGGCCGAGCTGAATTTCTTATTTGTGACGCCTGACGGGGGCTTTAGAGATTATACCCTAACAAAACCTGTTTTCTCCCACCGCAGGCACCGCGGGCCAGCCAGTCTCCCTGGTGGCAAACTTCTTCCGCGTGAGCACCACCCCGTCCTGGGCGCTGTACCAGTACAACGTCAGCTTCACGCCGGAGGTGGATCACAGGGGCGTGCGCTTCTCCCTGCTCAAGGAACACTTGCCTCAGCTGATCGGCGAGGCCTACGCCTTCGACGGTATGGTCCTCTTCTCGCCTAAGCGTCTGGAGCAAAAGGTTAGTGGATTCTACTCTCCAAGCAGAGGTTGGTGGGGGAGATCGTGACCGTTTTATCATATGCCCCGTTTTTCGTCATTTTCGTCAGCTGCCCCCCTATATATAGCGGACGAACAAACATGGCATATGATAAAACGGTCACGATCTTCCCCACCAACCTCTGCTTGGAGGGTAAACAGATTCCCTATGTACAGTAGATAGCGTTAAACAACGTTTGCAATTAGATGTGCGAAGGTTAGGTGAGGTTCTTCATGCTCGAGAAGCACTTGCCGGAACTGATCGGCGAGACCTACGCCTTCGACGGTATGGACCTCTTCTCGCCCGAACGCTTGGAGAAGAAGGTTAACGGATTCGTTAAGTACAGTATGTAACGTTATTAAAACAACGCTTGGAGTTAGATGTGCGAAGGTTAATGATGAAGGAACACCTAGATCTGATCGGCGAGACTTACGCCTTCGACGGCATGATCCTCTTCTCACCCACACGCCTGGAGCAGAAGGTTAGTAGATTATGTATATACGCACAACTGCAGTAGGAGCATCCTCACTAGGTAGCCTTTTTAGAATATTTTTTAAGCATTATTTAACCTTGAAATATTACATTCTCTTCGGCCTATGCCGCTTTTCAAGAGTTCAAGGGAGGACGTCAGGGGTCTTTTTGACAAAACATAGGAAAACAGTTTTATTATAAGAAAACAGTTGTTTACAATGATACCTTCAACACTCCGTAATCATATTTGGTGAATGAATATAGGTCGACTATGTAATATCAATTGATTGATTGATTGATTGATTGACATCTATATCCTACAATGCAGGAAGCAACATGTAGCACATGATCAGATAGCAAACTGTTCAAACCATGTGTCCCTTTTTGTTTGATCAAAATGTTCTCAGTGAACATCATTGATGGATCGATCGATCGATCGATTGATTTATTGACATTTGTGTCCTCCCATAGGTGACCATGTTGTCTTCCACGCGGCGCAACAACGGCGCCGACATCCAGGTCACGATCACGATCACCAACGAGCTAACCCCGCCATTTTTGGATCGATCGATCGATTGATTGATCGACCGATTGATTTATCAGTTGATTGATTGGTTGAAATTTGCGTCCTCCCATAGGTTACCGTGCTGTTTTCCAAGCGGCGCAACGACGGCGCCAACATCCTGATCACCATCACGCTGACCAACGAGCTAACCCCGACCTCCCCGACGTGCATCCAGCTCTACAACAGGATCTTCCGCACAGCTCTGCGGGATGTCGGGATGCAGAGGATCGGGCGCAACAACTACAACCCTGAAAAGACCATAAAAGTCCCCGCGCACAAGTAAGGCTACAAACTAACCTGTTTTTGAGACGTTGATGAATGTTAGAAATCCAGGCAATAAGATACGCAAGGCAACAGTTACCCAAGCAACGTGCCTGCGAAGCTGATGTGTTACGTAGAAAGGCGGTTATACCGGCTGTATAGACACAGAATCAGAAGCTGGTGGGTTACTCTGACGGGTGGTTATTCCGGCTGTATAGACACAGATACAGAAGCTGGTTTGTTACGCAGAATGGCGGTTATACTGGCTATACAGATACAGAAGCTGGTGTGTTACGCAGAATGGCGGTTATACTGGCTATACAGGTACAGAAGCTGGTGTGTTACGCAGAATGACGGTTATACTGGCTATACCGATACAGAAGCTGGTGTGTTACGCCGAAGGGCGGCTAGTTACACCGGCTATACAGATACAGAAGCTGGTGTGTTACGCCGAAGGGCGGCTAGTTACACCGGCTATACCGTAGATACAGAAGCTGGTGTGTTACGCCGAAGGGCGGCTAGTTACACCGGCTATACAGATACCGATGTAGAAGAAGAAGAAGAAGACGAAGGGTTGA